>NW_005054323.1:1492825-1564411 GCF_000277835.1 Geospiza fortis
GCAGAATGCAAACACTTGTTTGAAGGCAGAAAAATGAAACAGGTGGATGGACAAATTAACAAGCCTTTCATATCTTTATTCACGTTTTTTCACCAAAGTCACACTGTTTAAGTCCTCTCCTCATTTGAAGGCTCAGAAGCAGACATTACCCATAATGACCAGGTATTTTTGCAACATTTACTGTTCTTTGTTAATTACATGAAATATAGAAAAAACAATATGCATATACTGAATCCTAGGTTCCACTCCCTGCTGAGAAGTCGTTGATGTATTTTATCCACCAATCTCCCTTCCTTCCTCAATGCACTCACTGATAGGTTTCAGTCAAGCAATGTTTCAATTCTTTTTACAGCCTTATGGATCTAACATGCCCCTCTGTGCAGCAGCCTAATCCCAGCATGTAGTGCGGAAAATATTGCAGCCTAATCAACTACTAGGTTACTCCCCACCCTCAGTAAGTGCTAAAAGCATCCTTTTGCCTGTTATCTTCATTCTGATTGGGTTTTCATGGTAGTAAATATCTACTGAGATGAAGACTATGTTTTTACAGCAGCTATAATCTGAGAATTTCCTAGTAAAATTGGAAGTTGTCTTTAGCATTCAGGTGATGCTAAAGAAGACCATGATTTTTTGAATAGTATGCCTGTTCTGATTTCACATGAAAGCCTTATTTAAGGCTCAGCATTTATTAAATTTATATTATTGAGGAAGAAGACAGAGTTAGGAAGACGAATTTTTTGTCTTATGCTCTAGGTAGTCAGGTATTGAGTTATCAGATGCATATACAGGAGAAAAATTGTGGACATTGCTTCTTAGAGCTTTTTCTGAAATATGGTGGATAAGTGTTATCTCTGAAGAAGTGGGAAGAAACCTGGCCTAACCAAAAAAGTGAATTACAAAAACCAGCAATGCATCATAGTAGCTGGAGTAGCAGTACATAGGAGCAGATGGGGAAAAGGCCCTCTTCAGGCAGATGGATGAGGAGGCACCTTTTTAATATTTGCTGTTACAAATAACTGAGTATGGTCAATTACAGCTTTTCTGTTGATGTCTGCCAAGGTGAATTCTCCAATGAGGTCATTAATTTTGCTTTGTAAGCACAACTAGTAATTGACTTGAAGCATGGGTATAGACAATTATGGTTCTTATTCTGCTCCCCCACCTCCTCTGGGACACCCATCTCTTCAGCTGTGGTATAGCCTTACAAACAGTTGAAGCAGCCATTATCATTCTTGAGTGATCAGGAATATTCTGAAGAACAACAGAAAGTTCGTAATGATATCACAGAAATACTCTTTGTGAAAAATCCAGCAGGAAAATGGATGTCCCTTCCTTTCATCTTGTCCCTTGTGCTATGATGTTCCCCTACAGTGGGGCAGCTGCTTGGTTAAGTCACAGGTGACTGTTGCTTTACCTCACCAAAGCGAGAATCCTGCGTCAGAGAATGGCTAATTCTCTGACAAACCAATGGAAATATGGGGTTGGAAGACACCACTTGGTTATAAAGTAACACCAGTTGTTGCTTCTGATCATAATCAAGAGGAAAACTAGTCACCATATGACAAATGCTATGCCAATACAGAGAAAAATGGCAAAGTCTGTACCAAAGCTTTGGCTATCTCTACTTTCCAGAGATGCAATAATCCCTTAACTTTTGCATAAGCCACACTTGCTACTTCAGGAGTTAAATATACATAAAATTGTGACTAATATTCTGCTTCTCTCTTGCTTGTACAAGATTTAACTGCGTGATCTCTTGACATTATTAGTCACAGAGGAAAAAAAATATTCTCAATACTGATTTTAGTTATGCATTAAAAAATACCTCTTTCCTCAGTCATCAAATTTTAACATTCACTTATGTTCTAATCTAATATTTTACAAAGAAAGGGAATCTGAGATATGGTGCTGCTTTTCTCTGTCTGGAGGAGAACTTATTGTAATTAGAAATCATTCTACAGAGAAACATTTAGTCATGTGGGGTTGTTAACCTGTTTACCCATGACTAACTCATTAAAATCAGTTTTCTAGTGTTAAATTTTCCTTACACCTTTAAAATATATGTATAATCTTACTGTGTTCTACCTCTTTCTTAATCTTGCCACTGGGTGTACTAGAATCACATGGTTTAGGCACAATTAGAGGGTGACTCAGAGAGGAAGAACATCAATCAGATTCACAAATTTATAGAGATTCCTTTTTTAATATAGGTATAGAAGTAGATTAATAATCCCCACAATCAGTAGTTTTTTCATTAGTCTGTACATTTAGAGCCAGGCATAAGCATAATTCTGCTGCTGATACATCTCTAGTTATTACTAGGTTTGCAATTCAATTACCCGAAGAGCCTCAAGTACCATTGATTATTCATGGGATTCTTGGGTTGGGCTGGCTACAAAACTACTCATTAATCCCTTGAGTGCCCCTGGGCAGTCAGTATGCATCTAGCATAGCAAATCTGCCACAGCTGCAGAATATAACAGGCTTTGGATAGTGAAGTGGTAGGAGTGAGGGTAGGGCTTTAGCCAGGTCACAGGCACCCATGGCTGGGACTCTCCAGCATAATACTGTTCAAAACCACATAGCTGTGGGCCTTCTGAAAACAAAGTACCTGAATGCTACCTTGGCCGAAACCAGGTGGCTCAGCGGACAGCCACACAATTCTGTGTGACTTATTAAGGAAATGGAGGAAAAAAATTCCTCTCTCTTATGGTTTGCATTTACTGCACTGAATAAGTTGTTTTTTCAATCAAACATACATCTGTAAGAGGAGAGCTGCCAGTTTGCCACAGGGACAGGATTTGAGCACTTGAGGTGCTTATCCTCATTCAGCCTTCTTGGCAATCAGTAATGCCTGTTTCCTTTGCAGATGAGCTATGAAATGTTAGGAAGTACAAAGACAGTGCCTGAAGACCAGGACATACTGTTTCTTGCTAGAGCCTTAGGTTCATTTTTTGGAGTCATTGAGTAACAGTGAAGATAAAAGAAGCATGATTTTCTTGTGCCCCTGAAGTAACTAGCCTGAGAAAGTCCATAATCTTTATATTCATACTTCACACATGTTATCTTCACACATTAACTTCACACATTTTATTGCTACAATTAACTATGATTGTTGCTGGTTTTGAGGGGTTTTCAAGGTAATTCGCAACATTTTGAAGGTAGTTCCTGTTTAAATTACCCTTATGTTGCCTAGCACTCGTAAATTTACATGTGTCAGACCAGTACAAAGTCTGTGATTGCAGGGAATTCTTGTCCGAATCAGATTAACCACAACAGTCAGTGAAAAGTCTGCACTGATCATTTACTGCTTCCAAATACAATCACACTGCAGTTGGGTGCAGAAAATACTAAGGAGATTACCCTTCTGGTCAGGCTGTAAAAGTTCATTTCAAGATCAGCAGTGTTCTTCTTATGAGTACCTGGGCGTTTGAAATGCTTACAAACAACCTTAAAAAATCTTAAGCACTATAAGGCAGGAAAAAAAACCCCCAACAAAACAAATGAAGCATGTCTTTGCAATTGGGGTGGAAATCTTCTGTTTACTAATAATGCCATTCTTAATTATCCAGTTGCTAATGTCCAATGGACCTGTTTTGGTGTTTAATGTTATGCCTGTGTCTAACTGCCTTGTCTGAGCAGAGCCAAAATATTGACTGAAGAATCAAGATGTAGGATAGTCCCCCTGGGTACCCGTGACCTTTAGATGGCACTTATGCAATTCAAGCAACATTTGTTTCTCCTGGAAGAGTAAAATCCAGGTATTCAAATAAAAAGAAAAGTGCAAATGCAAAGTAAAAAAATAAAACCTCTCCAGATATTCATGAGACTATGATAAATATAGTTAGTGTATTTCAAGCTTTGATTTTTAAAGGTCTAATTAAGCTTATTTAAGTAAGGCCGGGATCTATCAATTATGTAAATACGACTGGAAGAAAAAACAGGTCTGTCCATAAGAAGTTGTATTATTGATATTAAATTCTGATTACAGTTATTCATTAACAAATTATGACTTTGTAGAGAAGTTATAAAGAACTTTAGTAGATATTGAAAAGTTGTGAAACAGCAGGTGAGTACTGCTGAGACTGAAAAGTAGCAATGTCTTATAAATGCCTTTTTTGAGAAATCTTCAAAATCCGAGGAAGAAATAGCCTCTTACAATCCAAGACAGAGGGGGCTTATAATTTATGAAATTGTTTAAGGCAAGCTGAAGTATATTTGGAGATAAAAGAGACTTTGCTTTTTCATGCTTGACTTACTATGGGACCTTCTTATCTCCTGTACCACACAGGAGATTTTAATGGTGTACCTTGGGCTAAATACCACATTTCTCATATGGGCCAATAACCAAAATGAATATGTGTTAGAGATTTCTAAAAAACAATTGAGGATTTGAAAGCACATCGCAAGAGAAATAATCTTCAATGTTGACAATTAGTGTTACCAGAACCATTGGGACCAAGCAGGACAGTCAATCAGACAAAATGGCTGAATCAATCATTGCTTCAATTCCTTCTTGTTCTGAGCATTGTATGTCTATTCCAAGTTCTAGTTAGTCTTGAGGACCTGATTCAGAGGAATTTGATATTTCCAACCAGCAGGTTCACTGGACTGGGTATTTCAACTGTCAACCTCAATTTTTACCTGTCAATTACCTGTATGTAATGTGACAATCTAGGTCTAGCTTTGAAATATGGCTAGAAATTTGGGTTTGGAAATATTTACCATTTTCTGGCATAGCTTTTTGTTCAGTTTTTGGGTGGTTTTGTTTGTTTCTTTGTTTTTAATTTAGAAGAGCTGACTTTCAGTAACTTTGGACTTTGTTCTCTTACAAGGAACTTAAATTTTAAAATCTCAGACAAGCTCTGGTCAAGTGCAGTGTTTTGTGTGATATTTCTGCAATTGAATGTGGAAAATCCATTAGTGTGCTGAAAATAATCTGTATGATTAAATACTAAAAAAAGACCTAGTAGAGCTAGCTGACTATATGACATGTACTATAAATAGTAATTTTAAAGGGAGTTTAGGGGGACAGAAGTGTGTCTTTCAGCTAGTGTGATTAATGGGGAGGATGGCTCTGCTGCTGAAAAGCTTGTTTTTATGTTTTAGCTCTGCTCTTCCATCTTGATGATTTTTTTGCCTCAGGGTAGCTTCAAAATAATTTTGAGAGAGTTCACTGATCTCACTGTCAAGTCACTGCTGTAGGCTAGACTGGAAATAAAATATCATTGTTTCATTCTCCCATTTTACCCCTTTCAAATGCTTAGAAAAGCAGCTCTTGCTTCCTGTTAAACCTTGACTCATCACAGCACTGTGCAGCTAGTTCTTGTTTAATAATGTTTAGCAGATCTGTGAATGTGTAAGAGACGATACTGTACAGTGAATATGGCATACAGTTACAGTGCAGGTTATTGTCTTTGAGAGTCAAGGTGGAGAAGGGTTCCACTCTTTTAATTCCATGGTTTGCTTCCAACCCTTGAAAGACACAAAACACTGACATGATACTTTAGGAGTAAAAATGTTGGGGTTTCACTCCCGATGAGAGTGAATGCTGGGCAATCTCTTCCCATCTTATCTGGAAGCACACATCTCAAAAGGCAAAATCCATCACTATAGCAGAATTACGTTGTCATTAGAAAACAGATGTGAGAACATCTAAAGCAAAGAAACTTTGATTTTTCCTGTGTGTTACTGTCTACCAAAATGTGTTTGAGAGAACTTTCCTTTGACTACATGTAAAATAATAAAGAAAATTAATACTGCTCAGGACCAATTTTTCAAATATCATTCTTACGATCTAAACAGTACAATTGCAATCCCTCCCTTGGTGTGTTGTATTATGCAGCATTATCTAGTGTTTGCACCAAGGTCAGCAGCTTTGATTAAACTGCATTATCAGCCCTTTCACCTGGAAATAAAATATTGATATTTTATCCTTCATTTTTTTCACTTTTTTCCTTTTTTTTAATCTATCAAATAATTAGAAAACACAGAAAAACGTATCTTGAATAGCTGCAAATCCAGAAAACCAACATTGAGTTGCTGTGAAATAGCTGGAGCAACCAAGGGAAGTTTCCTTCAGGGTGATTTATGGGGCAAGAAAGACTGGATTTTGTTAAAGCGGCCCTAGGAATGAATTTCTATAACTCAGGGTGTCTTTCTGGATTTTCCTCTCCCAGACTATTTCCAGAAGCAAGGGTAAACATCTGCTGCATGGGGAATTGTGAGATACTAGGGCAACTTCTGAGATGTTGTGGGCAAACTGTTCTTTCTCACATAAAATCTAAACTATTATTGTTTTAAACTAAGGAGTGATTTATGCAGGAGAGGTTAGTGAATGACTAGCAAATTGTAGGCCACAGAAAGTCTTGTGGCTTGACATTTGGGTTTGTGAATGTAGAAGCTTATTGTTTTATTTCAATATAAATAGCAGAGGCAGCCGGTGTTATCACACAGATTTGATTGGTGTGGTGTGAAAGATAAGGTCATCCCTGACAGTGTGGGGACAGACACTCAGACAGTAAAATGCTGAGTGCTAGAGGTGTAGCAAAGCACTGCTGTGATAATCCATGGAACTTGTCATTGCCTGAAATTGTTCTGGGAAATACTGAGATCATGTACAGACGTTAAATGGGCAAAATAGATTTCATACACAGCACAGCCCACTTGCTAAGAGCACCTCTTCAAGAGGAAAAATGGTTTATATTCTGTGCCTGAGCCTAACCCTAAGGATCAGACAGTAATAGAACTGAATTCAAAAGGATTTTTATCCTGTACGTGAAAGTGCATCTCCTTGAAAGGGACTGAGCAGCACAACATATTGCTGCTCCCATTCTTGCAGCTGTCCAGGGATGGGAAAGGAAACCTGTCTGTTCCCAGGGGCTCAGTGATATTGGGCTGCCTGATGCATTTTTGAGCCAGATCGTTTTGACACAAGATTCAGTGGAGCACAGAAGATTGACTTTCTGAAAATGAAAGATAGAAGAAGAGGAACTGCTTATCAAATATGCACATTTCAGATGGAACTTCACACTCCGTGAAAAGATTTTAGATTGCTGTAAGCTCTCTGGAGTACTCCTGACAATGTGTTATCAGGTCATGTTTGCATGACAGTGGCAGGCCATGCAGGAAACATTAAGCCATGTGACTTCTAAGATGGAATCAATCAAGTGAACAGTACAGATACTGAAAACTAGTTTCACCTTCATAAGGTCTGGTTATCTGTGCATCAGACATGAGGTTTGTCAGCCCCATTTCGGCCTGATCAAGTTCAGCACTGCATTGAATTTTAATGAACTGATATTGTATTATATATGAAAGATGACACCAAGATGATTTCATGAAAACCAAGTCCCCATGAAATATGAACTATTACTGGAGGCTTCACCCCTCACTTGGCTCATATAAAATGCCCATTTAAAAAGCCTTTGTCTTGTTAAGCTTTACAAGTTTGTGTAAGGCTTTCCATTATCCTTAAGCAATGTTAGAACTGTAAATGAGGGACTGACACCAACAGTTCGGAGTTTTTATGACACTAAGGTAACAAGACCATGCTAAACACAGAGAATTAATATTCCCAGAACTCTTCTTACTGTCACAAAATTATTAGCTCATAGATATTGAGTATATTCAGGAAACATGAGCAGACCCCAAGGAGATGTAACTGTCCCTGCTGTGAACAGTGAAATCATTTCATAGAATCACAGGAAGGGTAAGGTTGGAGGAACCACTGGAGGTCATCTATTCCATCAAACAGAGTCTCCAGGGTATGTCACTGAAGGCTGTGACATGTCCAGATGACTTTTGAATATCTCTATAGTGTTCCTTACTGCAGAATAACTGAAAACAGACATATTAGCTTTCAGTCAAAGTTTTACTCTCAGTTTTGCTTAAAAGCTGAGAAGAGAGTCAGAAATCAAATTAGAGGATTGTTAACTCATCAGTTAATTTTGCACACCCTGCTAGCAAAATTAAATCGCATAGCACTACATTTTTTTAAAGGCTGATATTCCAAAGATGCCACGGGCTTTGGGGACAGTGCCAGAATAACTCTGGATGTGCTCTTGAAGATTTTGACTAGGTGGTTTTAACCTCTTAGATAAACAGTTAGGAAAATTTTATTTAGTGAAATAATTTCTCTGATCATATTGGTATTTCAATTGCTTTTTCAAATGTGTATTTATTCTTGAGCTCATTTTCACAAAGACTGCTATAATGGCTTTATTTGCTATAGCAGTCATTAAATAGAAGACTGTTTGATACATCCATCTGTTTTAGGATACTAAAACTTCATTTCAGTGCTCATCCTATTGTGTGACAGTTATCCTTCTCATTAAAAAGAAATGTCAGCCTCTTATGAATGTGATGGACAACTGAACAATTACTCCTACATTTCACTCTCCCATGTAAGTGCAGAGTTTACAAGTTCCTTCCCTCTATTATGCTGTTTGTTGAAAATAAAAAGCTAGAAAAAGAGGGAACAGATAATTTAAAGTACTTGAGAGAATTAAACATATAAAGAGGAACAGACATTTCAAAAACTGTTGTGTACTCTTTAATACCTGCTCATGAAATTTTGGGTATAATTTTGAAGTCTGTTTTTCCTAACTCACTTCTAAGTTTGAATAATCTGGTTTAAATATTTTTTCCTGGTTTCATGGGGATTTCTTTTTTTGTTGTTGTTTGTTTGGGGTTTCTCTTTGGGGGTGGGGGGGGGATGTTTGCAGCTATTACATTGTACAGAAACACTGGGAGTGAGAAATTCACTGCATAATTCTTCTTTAAAGACATGTTCCTTCATGTTCTGCCACATGCCAGACATTGAATTTTATCAGCATAGCCAACTTGTTATAAAGTATATTCAATAGACAACTTGTTATAAAGTATATTCAATAGACAATACTTCTTTAACAAAAGAAGTATTTTCTATTGAATATACTTTAGACTATCCTTTTACTCTCTGAAAAGGTGTTTAAAACCTGAACATTGCACATTTCAAATGTGCAAAAATTATAAAGCAAATTTGAGGCAAAGCATTATATCAATATATACATACCTATCATTCCAGCGTTGCAGTGAATGATGACTCAAATAACATTTTTATCTTGTTCCCATGTATAATTTTGCATGCTGAAAACATTATCTTTGATCAAAAGTTTAAACAGTTATATGTAATTCTGAGTCTAAGGAGGCTTTCCCTTTGAAATAATGTTTTAAAATCCTTCATTCCATGTTCTCTAAATGTGTTTTTGCAATTAAATAAAAAATGCTGCATTTGAATGTAAATTTAAAATGGCCTTGGGAGGTGAAGGCAATTTAAATACTTCCCCTTCAACTATGTTTTCCTGTATGTGAGCTAAGAGTCATTAGAAAGAATCACGTTGTACAGTACTTAACAAAATAGATCCGTATTTAAAAAAAACTCCAACCCTCCCACAAAATGATAAAGTAACCCTCTTAATTGCCCCCTCCAATAAAAATACAAACCCCAAAATAAACAACAACAACAACAAAAAAAAACCCCACCAGCAAAACAAACCAACTTAACAGATGAGAAAAAACAGGATTAGCCTGTGGGAGGACAGGAACATCTTTCTGCATCTTGGAACTACAGCTCAAGCTAATGCTAGCTAGTGGCATTGTAATTAAGGCAGAGTGATGAATTTATTGAGTTAATTGCAGGAAGTCTGCATGTTGTGTTTGATGCAGCTGCACTTTGAATTTAAAATATATGTTTGTCATGATGCTACTGACAGAAAAAAAATGCAATCAACTTCTTTTTCTTTTGCCTTTAATCACGACTTATAATGCAAAGCTTATTGAGGATTTTTATCATTAAGAAGAGCTTTGAATCAACATAACCTTATTGAATGTCTAAGGAAGGATTATATAAACCATGTTATGATTTTCCCCTAAAGTACCAAATACATATTTTTTATTTCAATAACAGCCATCAATAGGAAATTTAAAGAGTATTTCCCCCTTTATTAGTATTTTCCTCTAATTTCGTTTAAAGGCCATTATGTATTGTAACAATATAAAGCCTGTCAATTACCCCCACTGCCCTAATTAACCCAAAAGAATATACACTGAAGTAGGAAAAAGAAAAGTACTTGAAAGTCTTTTTTTTTTAATGAAAAAATGCTGTGAAAAATGAATTGCTAGCGTTCTCAGTGACATTAGTGAACAGAACTGGTTTCAGGAACTTCCTTCCTCTTCTCAGACCCATTTCCTATTAAATGGAAGAGAGGATTTAATTTGCTTATTTCTTCTTAAGAAATTTAAATACTATAGACTGTACAGGCCATCACCAATATAAAAGTGCAGAATTACATGAACCATAGAATCACAAAATTAATTGCGCTAGTAGGGGCCTTAGTCCAACCCTCCTGCTGTGACCAGGGGCATCTTTCACAAGATCAGGGTGCTTAAAACCCTATCCCACCTGGCTATGAACACTTTGAAAGACAGGGCTTCCACAACTTCTCTCAGCAAGCTTTTTCAGTCTAACCTCTTCCTAGTCTAAATCTACTGCTGCCCTTCCTCCTACCACTATAGGTCCTGGTAAAAGTCTGGCTTTGTCTTTCCCGTAGGCTGCCTTTATCTATTGAAAATGTGCAATATGATCTCCACAGAGACCACAGAGCACTTCCCCTCCTCAAGTCTGTCAAGGTCCCTCTGGATAGTGTCCTTTCCCTCAAGTGAATCCACTGCACCACTCAGCTCAGCCTCTTCTGAAAACTTGCTGAGGGAACAGTCAATCCCACCCACTACCTCATTTATGAAGATCTGAAATAGTACTGGACCCTTGAGGAGCACTACTCCTTTGTGGTTGCCCCTTGGATTTTGAGGAACTCTTTGGACATGGCCATCCAGACAGTTTTGTATCCATCTGACAGTCAATCTGTTAAACACACAAGTCTGCAGTTTAGAAGTAAAAATGTTGTGAAGACCATGAATGAATTTAGAACGTGAATAAATTTGGCATTCTATATTTTAGTAGAAGGCTGATTTATCAGAGCATTCCAAGTAAGAGCTTCTGGTCATCTTTTTGCTCAAGTGATTTTGCAGTATGGAGAGTCAGTTACAGTGACATTAAAATTACCAGTAATGGTGGAAGGCTAACATCTTTAGCATTATCATCAACATGAAATTGGGTAAAATAAATGAAGATAAACTCCTCTCTTTCTTCTCTCGGACTCAAATATGCAATCTTAAGTATGATGTCCATTCAGGGTTAAATTCTAAACTATTTTTATTGTTGGAAAGTGTGATTGTGTGTTGTTGATTATTCAGATTCTGAAAAAAGAAAATGCATGCACTCAAGTCTGCCAACCACACTTGGAAAGCTATCATGTGGAATTAGTTAGAAGTATTTGGGTAAGCAAGGACAGAGTGTTTTGGCTTCCAATATTTGAATTTTTAGTCTTTTCTAGTGTGTTGTGTTTCTTTTGCTTCTTGAACCATGTGGTGTTTCAGGAAATAGTGTGCTTTATAACTACATGCAACTTTTTACTTTTTCAGCTACATTTCATTGGCTAGTACTAGATGAATCTATCTTATTGCAACTGCTTCACTAATTTTGGTAGTACACTAATTGTGGTAGCACAGGGAATAAACTTTCCATGTCATATTTGGTTGTTTTTCCTTTTTTCTTTTTCCAAACACAGAAGTTAACTTTTAAAACCTTTTTCTTTTCTTAATAGTTTCCAAAATTTACTTATTTTTAAAGACAAATAATGTTAAGTCTCAGGAGACTACAAGCATAAGACATTTTTTTCCAAAATAAACCATTGTCTTTTTCTCATTACTTGCTCTTGGCCTAAACCATAAAATAGTGTTGTTGGTCTAACTCCCTGGCAATCGGACTTGTTTGTGTGTGTGGGGCCAAGTTAATCTACGCTTTTACTTCCTAAACTTCAAAGAAGTCCCACCAGGCATGAATCTGATGCATGTCTTCTCTTTCCAAGGCACTTATCATGTAATTTCCAACAAAAGAGTAGATATTGATTTCCTAGTGCAATATAAAAGCGCACTTTTCATTCTGTATCAACATAACATTTATACAGTGTTTCTACAGCAAAAGGTCCAGTTAGGATGAATTAAGTTGCATTATTTGTATGGGACAAGAGAATGATTGAAATATTGTATTGTTGTAAAACTGTGGAAATTATGCGGCATCCTGTACTAACTTCAGTACTTGCAGTAGTTAAACTTCCTTTAATATCTGCAATATAAAGTTGAAATTCTGGTGAGATTGGTGAAATAGACTAAAGATTCTTAAAATAAAATAATCTGCTAGAGGCCCCTTCTGTTGCATTGCCATGTAAGGATTTGAATTTCCCAAAAGTAGGGAATAAATTCACAGAAAGTTGATGGAGAAAGACAGAAGGCAACGGAAATGTTCCTGGAAAGAAAATCACTGCAGTTAGGAAATATTGGAAACAACAGACTCTTGTGGTCTTAGCTGAAACAATTTGGCAGTCTTGGAGGAAAAATTGTTCACAGCTTATTGAGCTGAGGTGAATTGTTTTCTTTGCTAGAGGAAAAAGAAGTTGTAAAGCAGACAGGTAAGAATGAATGGAGAGTGTGTGATGCTATTAAGAGCTTGCTGCAGGCTGGGAGGCAGAATATGCACATCTTAAAAATCTGAAAAATTCTCCCTTCAAAATAGTCAAGCTATCTCCACAATATACAAGTATCTCCACAAAATCCAATATCTCCACAATGTATTTTGGACCCAGTTATCTATCTGGAATGGCACTGTGATTAGACATAGGGTAATTATGAAATTTTATTTGTAACTTCTTGATTGATTCAAGGAAATGAATTCTTCATCCTGTCCAAAGACAGATGACACTTTTCTCCTTGGTCTAATGTAAATTGTCTGTCAAATATTATTATTATTATTCCACCTTTATTCACTAACATTTAGCAGATTTACCTCATTAGAAGGGAAACTTAAGGGTGTCATGCAGCTTCTAAGAGAAGAAACCTGGTGGGTGGGAACAAATAATGTAAAGCAAAACTGCAGTTTAAGTAAGCCAAAATAAGTATATCTATGTTTCTTTAATGATGAAGAGGATAGTTAAAAAAAACCCTTTGATGCCTTTCACTCTCTTTAGCATCTTCACAGATTTTTTTCACAAAAAGAAGAGTTTGTCCTTGGATAAAATTTGCCAAGAAAGCAGTTGCTAAAGTGGCTAATCTGGGTTCTGCCCTAGGAATACAGTCTGCAATGAGCTGCCTCAACACGGGGGAACTGCGAAGAAGAAATTGCACTCAGTGACCTGTCTCTCCCTCCTGCTGCTGCTAACAGGGGTGGGTAATGGGGAGCTGAGGAAGCAATACTTTGCTCTCTGATGCTCTGTGTGTCTTCTGTCCTAGGAAGGAGGAAACAAAGGCTTCAGGTTGCTCCCAAGCAGGTTGCTCCCCAGCATAATCACATTTTATGAGTTTACAGCCAAGTACACACAGACTCCTTCTCACTATTTACAACACGCCTCACAGCCTCTGCTCTCAATATCAAAACGATAGAAGCTTTAATTTACAGGGGAGTACAAGAGGTCAAATATCTTTCATATTATACACAATCCTAGTTCCTCTCTGTTTCAGAGGGAGATGTGACCACTGGACTTCAAATTCTGAATTATTTATTGAGGGAAAATACCATTTATGGACACCCAGACCCATCTCTTTAGAGGCAACTTGAGTTGTTGCAGTCTGAGATATCACAGTTGAATTTACAGCTCACCCAATTAAGAGATATCCTTGTATGTAGTCTGACCCCAAATTCATGGCATAATGGATGTACTGTACCTGCTATATTTAACACATAACGATATGAGACAGTTTGGATATCAATTATTGCTTCCCATATTATTAATGAGCAAAGCATTAGCAAAATAAACTACTTTTTTATTAATAAAAACATTAGAAATATTTGTAATGGATTTAAGTATAATAATAGAGATCTTTTTCTGAATGCTTGTTTTACTTCCCATACTTCTAAAACTTTTATTTTTCATTCTTGCCCATCATCTTTCAGAAGTAGATCTATGACTTTATACATTCACTGGCAGCTTTGCTAACTATGTCCATGCATTCCTTTACACCTTGCAAGACTGTAAATGTATTCCAATGCCAGGCTGTCAGAGGAAGCTGCGGATGTGGGATACTGCAAATCAGAGGTGTGGTAAGAGAGACGAGTGTGTGCAACAGATAACTGTACTTGATTAGCTAGATTTAAATAGTGTTGGAAGAATTTGCCAGGTGAAAATAAAAATTGTCAGTTCAGTTTAATTTCATGGTGAATCAAACAAGGAAATTAGATTCTGCTACTCTACTAGCTTGACATCTATGGCAAGTGACAATTAGAGATGATGAGAGAACTTATATTTATTTCAAAACTCTTGATTTCTTTTTTTTTTTTCTGATGGGCATGTAACTTTTATTTACCTTTGCTCAGAAATATAAGTTATTATTATTTGATTGACAAGTAGTGGATTTCAGGAATTCATTATTATACTAAGTTCATTTTGATAGAGTACTTCAGTTAAATTTAGAGGTAACTTGAAGTCTGCATTTTATTGAAATAATTTCTTGGGATGAGGCATATCAGCCACAAGTACTCTACAAGGAATAAAAGTGGTAATGCCTCAGACAAGGAAATATTACAGTTTAATGAAGTAAGGATGAAGGAAATGTGGAAGAAATTCCTTTTGCTATACTTGGCCACTAAGTTCAATACAGATTTTCTTCATTACCCTTGGAAAACAAGATTAAATAACAAATCAAAACACAAACACATTCTTTAAAAGCACTCCTGAAGCCCAAATTCTAATTAAGTGAACTTCATAGTTAAATTAAGGTTCAAAGAGCATGAAAAATCAAGCATAACTGAAGCATGAAGTGATTGTATATGAGGTTGTATTCACTTCCCAGCCTGTGCAGTGGAGTTTGTATCCAGGAAGGCTTAGATTTACAAGCAACACAGAAATAGCACAAGGAAATTATTTCACGCCTTATTTTGCTACCTCGGATACAAATGCATTGTTGTCTGGCAGCTGCAGGGAAATCATCAAACAAACATAGAAAAATGGAGAAAAAGAATCATTATGACACATTCTAAAGGAAAAACACTTCTCAAATCCTGCAGTAAGTTGCCTTATATTGTAATATGCTGTCAAGAAAAGGTATGTATTCTTGCTGCAGTTCACCATCTGTTAAAAGAAGAAAATATTTGTCTTATTTCCTCCTTCACCTTGTCTCTAGCTCTTTTAAGATTTTGTGGGCAGGAATACGGCATCTTTACCTACCACTAACTGGGAATCAAGTATTATCAGTGTTAAGTAGCCTGGGTGATTTTCTTTGGTCCCCTTTGTTCTCTTTTTCAGAAGGTGGTCTCAAACTGCTGCTTTCTATATGTAGTTAGTTTTACCTTGTTATACACAGTTACTCAAATACACACGTGGCCTTGTTGTGCTGTGTGATTCTTTCATAGTTCATTTGTTTGCAGATAAAAGGAGACATGCAGGAGTTCTCTCACATGAACTATCTCCTACTGCTTTCATTCTCACTCTCAAATGCAAACTCTTTGATAGGAAGTTTCATGATGGTTGTTAAACTGGCAGTTATCTGTCCTGTCGTGTCCATAACTGATGTCTGGAAGGGAACTCTTCAGGAATAACATCCCTGGATGATGTGTTGTTTTGTGTTTTTCCTTAAGGATTTCCTTTAAAATATCTTGAAAGTAGAATTCAATTTTGAAAGTATAAGACTGAAAAAAAGTAATTATTTAACTGTGCTGTAATATTTTGCACAACTATCTGGAGAGGGCCCACAGGGAAGACAGAGAGGGACTTGTCATCAGGAGCTGTAGTAACAGGACAAGGAGTAATGGGTACAAATTGAAAGGGGAAATTTAGGTTAGATATTAGGAAAAACATCTTTACTGTAAGGGAGATGAGACAGAGAGTGTCCAGGGAGGTTGTGGATGTCCCAGCCCTCGCCATGTCCAAGGCCAGGTTGGATAAAGTCTTCAGTAATCTGATCTAGTGGAAGGTGTCCCAGCCCATAGTAGGGAAGCGGAGGCTAGATGATCTTTAGGGTCCATTCCAGTCTCTTAACATTCTACAATTCCTTGATTCTGTAAAGGCCCCTTGGAGGTCCAACAAAATAAAAACACAGGCTGACTTCTCTTTCACATCCTCTACAGGACTTTGTGCATCCTATATGTCTGATATTACCAGTTTTTCACAGCTCTTCACCATGGGATACCCTATTGTTTGTGTTAGCAAAGCAAGCTATATATATTTTGGTTGACTTCTGGTAGGGTTATCTTTGAACTTTCCCAACTCTCTCTTTTTTCTTTTTTTTTTTAATATTTGGGATTTAGGAAAGTGTGGACAAGACTCAAAGAAAATTTGGGGAAAAAATTGTTACATCATCAAAAAGACTTGCTTATGTGTTTTTTGTTTATGTGGAGCCTTTCAATCTTCACTACATGTGGTTTGACAGGTAATAGGAAAGAGAAAGTTTTAGGAAAACATATCTTTATGAGGCATATCTTCACAGTGAAGCAGTGAGAATATAAGTTCTGTTTCAGAAGAGTGCATGTACATGAATACCTGAATGTGAATTGTTGAGGTGTTCCTGAATTGGGGATCTGCTTGCAAAAATGTGGTTTGTTTGTTGAAACTACTCTCATTCATAATATCTTTAGAAATTAAACCAAACAAAGATACTACAGTAAAAGATTGGCTAATACACTGAATTTTTTTGGCTTTTTTAAAGCTTTTAATTGGAAAACATACAGTTTTAACAATAATCCCCCTTCTCCCAGTTAGGAATATTTGGTCCTGTAAATAAGATTTCTGATGAAATACAGTTTATGAAATTATTGTTAGCTTTTTATATCAAGATCAAGGAAGCATTTATGTGACTCTAATCTTTACCCAGAAATATGTTTTGTAGATTTTTTATAGGTTTGGTTTATTCCCTCTTTTACAGTGAGCTTTTAAAATCACACATAAACTTGGGAAATCCTCATAGAATTTTGTGGTTTCTGACCAAAGCCAGGGTTCAAAACTGAAATAATAAAGTCCACACAAGAAGTTTGGTTTTTTTTCTTGTAATTAAAATTCAGCTAAAACCAGAACACAATGAATTTCAAAATTAATTCAAATTAATTTTAGCATTTTATTTCAGATCAAAAATTATTTTGAAGCTGTTGCCCCAGTTGCTACCACAAAATCTAGATTTCTTACAGGGGAAAGCTAAACCGTGCTCACCTCCACTCTCAGCTCCATGTGCTCACCTAATGTGGATGCAATGCCCAAGCTATCACTCCTTCCTCAGACAGCCTCCAGCTGTGTGCTTTGTGAGGACATCCAGTACAGAGTAACACACAAATTTTTTTCCAGAATAAATCCCTTATGACTTGCAACAGACACAGCGCCCTCAACATCAACTGCTTTGATATTATGATTGCTCCTAGTCATCCAAATTACTTAATAAATTAGACATGGCTGATTATGGTAACTGAGATACATTTTGTATAGTACTCTATCAAAAAGCTAAAAAACCTCTAATGCAATAGTTCAAAGCCAGAGGTAGCCTTGATGTCCATGTCCATCTCTAGATGTCTGAGACAAGATAGTAAATAGCTGCAATTAAATCTTTGCTCTAATAACTTTTACAATTTAGTTTTGATATGTCATGCCGACCCAACAAAAGCCTGTTTTCAAAACTGCAGAAGATTTTCTTTTATATGTAATGAGTCTTGCAGCAGACTTAAGTATGAATACCAGACTAGGCATCTGCTGTAAGACTTTCATTACATATAAAAGAAAATCTGATTGAGAGTATATTGTATGTTGTGTTTTAATAAAACCTGAAATTGCTGGATGTGAAACTGGTTCATACTCAGTTCATTACACAGCTTAAAGCCAAAAAGTTTTATCTGTAAAAAAAATTATTAATTGAGCTTGACAGGTCTTGTTGAAAGTGTGTGTCAAGTTGCTCAAGAACTCAAGAGCTGCCTGGGATTCCATCACGGTGAAAGACTGAGGTCTTGGAACAAATCCTCTGGCTTTCAAGCAGGACCTGCTCCTCTGGGAACAGGGGAGAAGAGGAGACCTGGGGAACCAGGACAGTGGCACTCCTCAATGAGCTGCTGGGTAGATGTGCAGTATTGGCACCTCCAGTTTCTTCTCTCCAAACCTGCCCCCAAATCTGTCCATCCATAGATCCTGCTAGAGAGAAGGAAGTTGGGTGTCTGCATCATCTGAGCAGCCCAGTGGAGCTCACATAAAAACCACCAGTATTCCTCAGTGGAATTTTGCCATTATGTATAATTCAAAAACTCAGGGTTAGATTAACTAGCCCAGTATTTCTTCTTGCATAGAACATTATTTTATTTATGTGAAATTTGCACTCAAAACAATTTAAAAGTACTAAGTTTCTTCAAAGAGGAAAATAAAATGGAAAATTTGCTTTTTCACTAGTTCAAGGATTAATATATAAAGAAAAAGAAAGAGATATAGATACAAGTGTGTATATAGCCATATTCTGGCACTTATGGGATATTAACAACCAAAACAAAAGAGCAGCAAAGCCTTAGATCCAATTTGTAGATGTTAGATAGTTTCATTAACCAATGTAAGAACAAATGCAAGAGGAAGATTAGTGTTAGAATGGCCTTTGGAAGCAAAAACAGGAATAAAGAGCCACATGACAGTCATATAGCCCTGCAGAAAGGCAGAGATGTAACACTGGGAGTTAGGGGAAGTATTCCTGAAAATGTAAGCAGAAATTTCTCTTGTACCTCTGGTTTGAGGGAAATATAGTTATTTACATTATTACTCTGTCAATCTTATTTTCTGATGGCAACTATTAGCCAAAAATTTTAACTCAGGTTAAAACCAAATTTCCTTACTAGCTTTTAGAACTTTCTAAAACATGACTGTCAGTAAGCAAACAATACAACATTTTCTTCATAGAAATAAGCTTATATATTCAATGGATTTCCAATAAACATATGTGCAAGAGTTCAGCGAGATCAACGATATTTTTTGAAACACTTGCTTGTCCTTTCTGGAATACATTCTTCAATATCTATTATACCCTTAAGCTTGTACAATTGATTTAAAGGAGTGACAAAATTGCAGGGTTAGGTGTCTCTAATAATTATATTTAAGCATACTAAATATCTAATGTCCCTGAAATTTAGAGAAACTTGCAAACTCATTCTAAGGCACTTCTTATATCAAAATTCAATTGTTTAAATTAAAAAACTCACCAAGCCACTTTCACTCTTTTCCACTTTAGGAATAAAGTATAATATTGATTAAAAACTTGAAGAATAGATTAGTGCAAAAAACTTAGAATGTCCTCTTTCCCATGTCTTTTATTTTACTGAGAAGGCTAATTGATGTTCAGTTATAAAAGTTGAATTGTATAAAAAAGGTGAATACTTAGTGGTGGACTATTTTTTGAGAAGTCTATTAAGGAACCTGATGGCTTTGTTCTTCAAGGAAAAGCAACTTACTTTCCTCCCCCAAATCCAACTCCACTAAATGTGGCCTGAAATGGGGTGTCCACAAATGTGCCTCACTGTACACATGCATTTACCATTAAAGCAGGCGTGTTTAGTTCAGTGCTTCTGAAAAAGAACATCTTCTGTACATGTCATGATGTTCTAGAGTGGTGTGTTCAAAATGTTAATTTGAAAATAAATATAGACTGGAAATATGTGAAACTTATTCTAGTCTTATTAATAAAACACTGCAGATACACACTAATTTCTAGGGGTATTATTATTTAAATACATTTTTTGGTGCAGTTGAAGAGGATTTGGCACATAATTTTTATATTTAGATGTATCTGCTTTAATAATTTTGGTATAGTAAGTACTTGTATATTTGTGTGAGAATACAACTGCCTCTCAATATTTAGGCATGATTGGAAATATCATTGCAATGTGTTGCAGATAGTATAAAGCAATCATCCAAAATATTAATTATCAATTTGAAAACTATCTATCTCAGCTGTAACATAGTGCTGTGGTTCATTAACTGCATATACACTCTCCTCAGAGTACTAATGGCTACATGCAGATATTTCAAACGACTTCATAAACACATGAGCACAGACTGTTAAGCAGTGATTAATTTCTGCAAGACCATGTGATGTCCTATAATTCTTTAATGGTGCCAAAGTGATGTATAGCATGAGCACGTTCACTGGCTGATTCAGCAATATGCCCATGAGAAGTATCAGAGTTGTTCCTCTGTGGTGAGCTCTGCAGGGATTTAAATCACCTTGAAAAACAAGCTATGGACAACAGACTTGCACACAAGAGTGCTCTGTTAGAAAGAGAATAGTTATTTTCTCTTAAAGGTATAACCACTCTTGTAATTTGCAGATGGAGGAAGTAAAAAGCCATGGCTGCCCTTACACATGGTTGCGATGGTTCATTGCTTCATCTCGCAAATTCACTTCATACAGACCTATTCAGACTACCAGAGATAGCAACCAGATTACAAGAAGAAGAAGTTATTGCAGGCGAAGGCAGGGAAGGTTTCAGACATTTGTGGCCTTCCTCCGTAACATCTTCATTAAATGTTACTCCTGATCAGGGTAACTTTTATGGTTATTCAATTTAAAGTTTCAGAAATTAATATCTAATTTAAACATAATATTTTATTTTAGCTGCTCAAGGATGCTGTGTGCACACAGGAGCAGAATAAGTATCATCAGTTGTCTTGAGACCAGAGCTTCATCCATTCAGGAGAGAGATTTGGAAAATCATCAATTTTTGTCTATGCCTCTGCATGGCTTTCTGCAAAGTGCTCTGTTGTTTCTTTTTCTAAGTACAATCACGCAGATATATATCTTGTGGTTATCTGGCTTGTGTTTCTATATTGTATATTACATATCTTTCGTCATAAAAAGCTCTTCCTGAAGATCTACTGAGATAAATGGTAAGACTTCTTCATACTTGAATTGGTCAATGAATTCTTTTTGGAAGGAAAATACTGTTTGTCTTTCAACAGTCTTTGAAGTAATGGAAAACATTGTATTCCTAGTCAGCAGCAGTCTCCAAGTCTATTTCTTCAGCTGATCCTTGCCAGATATATTTAGTGTAGGAACATATTTACAGGTTCAAACAAATCTTCCTTACATCTTTTTAATAAAAAAGGTATTTTCTATCAATACCTTTGTATGTTCTTATTCATGGCAAGAGACCAGATGTCAGGTAACTTGTGGAATGTGTGTCCTGACAAAAGCATGCTATATTTTAGAGAAATTATTTGGTTTTGGGCTAAATTTGATGTATTAACACTTATTGTCTAAAAATGTGGGGTTTTTTTCTAACTATGTTTTAAAATTCTTTTGTTATTTCTTTTGTGGTTTGGCTTTTTGGGTTTTTGTTTGGGTTTTTGTTTGTTTGCTTTTTCATTTGTTTGGGTTTTGTTTTGTTTTGTTTTGTTTTGCTTTGGTTTTGGGGTTTGAGTTTTGGTTTTTAGTTGTTTTTGTTTTGCTTTTTACCCATTCTGGGCTAAATACGTTAAAAGAAAATTAAAGGGAATACTAACCAAAACACATATATACTAAAAAAAAAAAGTAAAAATATTTCAAAGTAATCATGTCACTCACAAATACTATTGAGAAATATGAAATTATTTCCTTTCAGATGTTCTGCAAGATGTACTCAGCATCAGCTTCCATAATTTTTACTTTTATCTTCTTTGAAAGATGAGCTTACATTATAAAGGAGTGAAAAACATAGCATGAGTTTTTTGTGAGTCATAATCATAGTACAATGTTATTTATTGATTTGTTTCATTAAAGGAAAATTCAGAGCCCTAAACATTCTTAACTCTACTTCATATTTCATAGAAAGGAGAAAAAAGGGAGGGGAGAGAAGGCTTTTGAAATAAAGGATGTAAACTAAGTAGGTAAAACCAAAGGAATGAAAGAGACTAATTTTTTCCACTCAGCCATTTCTAATAATGCAGTGCGTAGCTACTGGAAATTTCGGATACAGTCCTGGCTACATTGGCGATTATAGGAAAGTTGCCCTTAAATTTGAAGAACTATCACTATTGCATTACCAATCCTCTGATAAATACTATTGAGCAGCCTGGGAGACTCGGTTCTATCTGCATGGTCATCTGCCAACATACACACTCCTGTGCTTCCTGCCTGACCTACCTTCCTGAATAAATGACTCAGAGATTTGTATTTTGTAAGCTTGGGCCTGTGGCTGATGGTTGTGGATTCTTGTCAGTGCCATGAGGTTACAGAATGGTAGTGCCTTGGTTTTGGCTTGGGCGAGGTGTCAGAGGGGTGCAGGCTGTGTACCCAAATCTGTCCTCTGTTGGGTTTAAGTATAAATTTCCCGGTGACACTGACTGCTTGTTTTAGGTGATTTTAGGTGATCCTACAGATAAATAGCACAGAGACAATAAACTTACAGTGGTTTTGATTATATTGAATGGTTCTGTTGAGAGATGAAAATTTGGTCCATTTTTTCAAATTAAGTTAGTGTTTGTTCTTCCCTTTTTTATTTAATTTTTTTTCAAAAGATCCACCAAAAGACCTTGAAAAGTCATAATCAGGAAACACGCTATTAAACACAGCTTTCTTAACTCTGTTAAAGCTGCATTGTTGTTGTCACTGTTGTTATAAATAATAAATAACTTAGGGGCTTTTTTAAACATATATCTGGAATTTAGTTTGCCAAAGATTTTAAATATTGGAGATTTACTCCCTAAAACCTAAACCCCAGCCCTCCTGTTGTCTCCAACTCATATTCTGTTATTTTAAGAAAATCACAATATGCCGTTGTAATGACAGTAAAGGAAAAATGTTAGTATTGCATAATGTTGAGCAGCAAAATTACACAGTGCTATTCACACGAAAATTTTGCATTATCATTAGTCTTCCAGTATGAAATACAAAATCGTTGTAGTGGAACACTTTCACAGGTACAATCTTGGTTGCTCTGAGAACAAATATCTCAATTCATTGCCAATGTTTACATTGCAGGAGGATACTATTTGCCATTGTAGCAAGCCTTTTGAAATCTATTACACTACAGTAATTTATTTGTGTTATTCTCCTGAATATTATGTTTTTAAAATCTGTTCCATAAACAGATGTCACTTTGACTCTATGACACAAAAAAATCCTATGACACTTTTTGTTCATCATCAGAAAAAAACCCTCCCCACTTGCTAGCCTAGGATTAAGTCTGGATGGGGGAAATTAAAAATTAAATCTATTCTGTACTACACTTGCACATCTTGGTGTTTGTCACAGTATGAGAAATCTATGATAATAGAAAAAAGTTTAATGATAAAATAAAAATAAATATGTAGAGTATGAAGAGAGTTGTTTCATCAAGTGTTCTGCATATATGCAGGCATAAATGCTTATCACTATCAATACAGCAGTGATTTGTCAATTTACTTGAATTTCCTGACCTCACTTGCATTTTCCTATCTGAAACTGTGATTGGTACTTGGTGCTTTAGCTTGTTTCCCAGAGAAGTCATAAAAACATAGAGTAAATATTTTCATCTGTTAGTGGGCCCACTGAAAATATTTTTACATGCAGAACAGGGCTTTTTGTCACTCCTACAGATCTTAACAATTGCTTTCAGTGTTATAAACTAGTTATTGATTTGCTTAATGGCCTCTAGTGAAACGGTTTGGTTTTCCCCAGTCGTGACATAGGTTGCATGCCTAAGCTGTAAAATTATCATCACAACTTATATGGGGACAGAAGTGACACTGGCGGGGGGTGGGGAATGAGGGTTGCAGTCAGTTCACCTCATGTTGTCTGTGCTTCTTCTTTCTCATTAAGTGGAGGACATCTCTCACTCCTCTCATGCTCCAGCATGTGGTCGCTTTCATGGGAGACTATCCTACACAAACCTCTCCAGCATGTGTCCTTCTCCCCACAGGCTGCAGCTCTTCACAAATTGCTCCAGCATGGGTCCGTTCCACAATTGGTGCAGTCCTTCAGGAACAGACTGCTTCCAGCATGCTTCCCTCACAGGGTCACAAGTCCTGCCAGCAAACGTGCTCCAGCTCATGATCCTCATTTCATGGGTCTGCAGGTCCTGCAACGCTCTGGCATGGGACACCCACAGGGTTACAGTCTCCGCAGGTCACACCCACGTGCTCTGGCATGGGATTGGTTTTCCCTTGCCACAGCTGGGTATCTGACCCACCTTGGACCGCTGTGAAGGGACAGCCCGTCTTACCACAGTCCTCACCATGGGCTGCAGGAGAATCTCTTCTCCTGTGCCTTGAGCACCTCCTCTTTAATGTCTGCAGAACTGGTTCTTTCACATATTGTCAATTCCCTCTTCTCTGGCTGCAATTGCTTCTGTGAAATAATTTTTTCCTTCTCAAATGTGTTATGCCAGAGGCACTATCACCATCACCGATGGGCCCAGCCATGGCCAGTGCAGGGTCTGCTCTTGAGCTTGCTGGCGCTGGCTTTGTTGGGCATGGGGAAAGCTTCTGGCAGCTTCTCAAAGAAACCTCTCCTGTAACCCTGCCCACTATCAAACTCTTGACTTGTAAACCAAACACACTGCCTCAAAACTTAGTTTATTAATTTTCCAGAACAATCTTCTTTGCATTACAATGAATAAAACAAAATAATAATAGAAATCAACTAATCTCGTATTAATGAATACTGATTGTCACTTCACAATATTGTCCCTGACAATTTTTCACACTTATTCTGAGCTCAGGAGAATGCCCACAGTTTAGTTTTCACTGCTTACTCTCAGCTTCTCAATTCTGATTTGAATCAGATGAGAAGGGGACTGTCTCAAGGGATCTGGTGTATGGTGTTGACCCTGGCTGGATGCCAGACACTCCCCAAAGCCTTTCTATCACTCCCCTCTGCAGCTGTACAGGGGAGAGAGAATATAACAAAGGATGCATGAGTTGAGATAAGGACCAGGAGAGATCACTCACCTTGTAGTGTCACAGGCAAAACAGGCTGGAATTAGATGTATTAATTGAATTTATTACTAACGAAATCAGAGTAAGATAATGAGAAATAACACAAACCTTCAAAATATCTTCTCCCTGCCTGCCTCCCTTCCCAGCCCTACCTCCTCCCCCAGTGGCACAGGGAGACAAGAAATGGGGGTTATGGTCAGTTCATCACAGATTTATCCTGCTACTTAGGGAGACGAGCTGCTCCCCTGCTTCACCCATGGAAGACAGTTCTCCATGAACTTCTCCAACATCTCAGTCCATCTCACGAGTAACAGCTCTCAGTGAACTGTTCTAATGTGAGTCAAACCATGGGCAATTCTTCCAAAACTGCTGCAGGGTGGGTCACTCTTCCACAGGGTGCAGTTCTCCACGGACAGGTTGCTCCAGTGTGTTCTCCTATCTCCACGGGTCTCCCACAGGGTCATAGCCTCCTCTCAGGCATCCACCTGCTCCAGTGAGGGTCTCCTCCACCTCCATGTGCTGCAGGTGGATCTCTCCATCCCCATGGACCTCCATGGGCTGCAGAGGCACAGCTGCCTCACCATGGTTTGCACCAGGGGCTGCTGGGGCATCTCAGGTCTGGTGCCTGGAGCACCTCCTCCTCCTCCTTCTTCATCAACCTCAGTGTCTGCAGAGTTGTTCCTCTCAGATATTCTCATCCCACTCTGTCCTGGCCTCAATTACAACTGTGCAACAAGATTTTTTTCCCTTCTTCTTAAATATGTTATCACAGAGGTGTTACCACTCTTTCTAATTGTCCCAGCCTTAACAGCACCACATTTGTCTTGGAGCCAGCTGGGATTGGCTCTGACTGACTTTAAGGAATCTCCCAGCAGCTTTTCATAGAAGCCAACCCTGTAGGCCCATTTGCTACCAAAGCTTGCCATGCAAACCAAATAATTTTTCACACTTATTCTAAGGTCAAGGGACTGCTCATAGTTTGGTTTTCACTGCCTACTCTCAGCTTCCTGATTCTGATCTGAATCAGATCTGAAGGTGATAATATCTAGTCATCTAGTGAGTGGAAGTCTTAATGACATTTCTGTTAGAAAGAGTAGAATTTTATTCCAGGTGTTGTGTCTTAGAGTCTGCAATATCACGTCTCTGCAAGTTTCTGAGTTTACACGGGTCTGTAAAGGGGTGCCACAATAATCCTGAGGTTTTCAACATCCTCCTGCCATTGCCTTCACCTTCTTTTGTGCCATAAGGAAAAAGTGTACTGACATGCATCTCAAATACACACTTAAATATTACTTGCTTTTTCTTTGCTGTCATGTCTTAGGCACAGGTCCAGAGATGAAAATGCTTACACTGGTAAATAGTTGGTGAGCAATAGTGTGTTTCTTGGCATTTATGGACACTTAAAACCTTGCTTCTCAAGCAGGGCTTTGAAATTACGCCCTTGAATTGCCTTCAATAAGTTCTTTCTTGTTGCATGTGTTCTTCACTCAAAGCAGCCCCCAAAATAAATGTCTCACCAGCTAAGTTTCTAGCCCATGAGAAGTATATGCATGGTAAAAAAAAAAAGAAAAAAAGAAAAACATTGAATCTAGCTAGTAATCCAACTAGTAACTTCAGAACAGGATACACTTAGAGATTCAGAGAATTGTAAAATATACTTAATTGGAAGAGACTCATTTGGATCATTGAAGTCGAGCTCCTGGCCTTGCAGAGGACCACCTTAGGAATCACACTATATGTCTGTTTTCTAAATTCTTCTTGAACTTAGTCAGGCTAGTTTTGTGATCCCTTCCCTGGGGAGCCTGTTCCAGTGTCCAACCACCCTCTAGTTTCAGAACCTTTCCTGATATCCAACCTAAACCTTCCCTGATTCGGCTTCAGGCCATTCCCTCAAGTCCATCAATGGCTACCACAGAGAGTGGTGGCCAGTGCCTGCCCCTCCTCTTTCCTTCACAAGGAAGCTGCAGATTGCAATGAGTTCTCCTCTCAGTCTCCTCCTGGCTGAACAGAACAAGTGACCTGAGCCACTTCTCATACAGCTTCCCCTCAAGGCCCTTCAGCATCCTTGTTGGCCTCCTCTGGATGCTCTCTAATAATTTTATATTTGTCTTGTATTGTGCTGCCTAAAACTGCCCCCAGCACTCGAGGTGAGGCTGCCCCAGCTCAGAGCAGAGCAGGACAATCCCCTCCCTTACTCAGCTGGAGATGCTGTGCCTGATGCCCCCCAGGCCAGGGCTGGCCCTCCTGGATGCCAGGGCACTGCTGACCTATGTTCAACTTGCCATAAACCAGGACCCCCAGGTCCTTGTCTGTGGGGCTGCTTTCTAGGAAATCCTTCCCAGATGCAGAATCTAGTCTTTGTCAAACTTTTACCACAGGTACTGTGATGGGAATGTGCAGAGTCCATTATATCAAGCATTTTAGTTGGACCTTCTTCCTAGTTTTACCTACTATCAATTTCAATTGCCAGTAGGAACTAAAAAAAGTGACAGTTTTTCTTGTCGCCACGTAACAGATCCTAAATTACTGTGCAAAAAATAACAATTAGTAAGCATTTAAAAGGGTTTAAAAATCACTCTGACTTCCTTCTTCTAGTTTATCAAAATGTCATTCAATAAAACCAAAGGGGAAAACTGTGCAATAAGTTGTTATACTCCATAAATAATTGGTAGGAATGAGAAATGATAAAAATATATGGTGAAAGCTAACAGCTGGGGAACAAAAGAATCTGAAAGATGTTACTATATAGTCTTAAACAATTATTGATAATTAAAAATTGCATTTAGAAAAAAAATTAATTCTTTGCAGAAAAAATCCTAAATGAAACTATAGTCTTTAGATTCATCAAATAAATTATATTGTGTGAATATCTTGTCTATCTGCATTCAAAATTAAAAAACAAAGCTGGCTATCCTTACATGGATGAAGTGTGACTTTAATGAATAGCAATGGGCATATTCCTATTTGGCTGTGGAACTGATCTGAAAAATGTGTGTGTGACAATAATTTATGTTAATTTGATTTATGAGTCTCACTACCCAAGAAACGACATATGACCAGATATTTATAAATATGTGCTCCTTTACTTACAAACTTCACATTGTCTTGACATGTTCAGGGGTGGGGGGGTTGTGGGACTTTTTCCCCTTTACTTCAGGAAATTCTGGTAAATTAATTTATTTTTTCTTTTAGTTCAAATATGTTTTGTATCTTAAATCCACTAGTAATCATCACTGGTTACACAATTGCATGGTTTAAGTAATAATTCTTTTCTGTTGATTGTATCTTCCTTCTCCTTTGCTTAACAGTTAGTTTCTATGTTTTGCAAATGAGACGACTCAAATGCTAGCCTGAACAAAAAGGTGTAATAATTAATTACAGTATGAACCAACAGCAAATTCTACTTTAATACCTTCTCTATGTACAATAAAGGAGAGTCAAAATATTTTTTCTGTGTGTCAACATTCTCTCTCCTTTTACTTCATTAAATCAAGATGATATAAGACCCAGGAGACAGAAGTGCAAATTTTAAACCTGTATTGATTTAACCTTCCTTCTGTAAATATTTCATAGCTTTATAATGTGTAAATGCAATCATGCACAGAACAAAGGACTGCACTTTTTTGTTAGTACACAGAATGACAGTATTTATTATGCCATTTAAACAATATTACATAGGAAAATACATGAGGATATTTTGTTATTGTTATAAATACCAAGGATGATTGATACCACACTATTTCTTAAGAGAAATGTTCATTAAGAAAAGCTATTCCAAGCTGTGATTTCCTTGAAGGACTATAATACCATTTGTTAATTACAGTTTCAATACCTTTCTCTAGTTTCTCTTTCCCACAACATTTTGATGAAGATTTTTTTTGATGAAAGGTTACTTCTCTCAGTGCTTCATTGTTTTCTGTTTTCTTCCAGACAATTTTCCATTCTGAAATTCCAACATCCTAATCATTGTCGTAACAGATGAGTGGTGGAAGCTTTTGGCATGGATTAACTGTTTTGTAATGGCTGTTATATGGTCTTCTGGCAAAAACAATAAAAACAACGACAAAATCCTGGAAACTTCATGTACTGAGGTCCTTTAGAAGCCTGTACTGATTTGGATGGAGTTGTTACTCTTTTCAAAGTCTATTTGTACAAACATCACCCAAAAGTAAAACATTGTTCTGAGAATTTCATTCTACTCTGAACTTTTTCTTGCGTTGTAAATGTTATATTTGTGAACACTGATATAAAAATTGATATTGTAATTTAAGTAATTTTTTCCTGAACCAGAAATGCTATGGCTTGCTGCTATAGGAGTCTGATGCTGACAATTTCAGTGCCACCAGTGGTAGAGTTTAAATTAAAAAATAAAACCAAAACGAAGTATTCCTAGTGAGCAAAAGCATCTAGTAGAAAATTTGTATTTAACAATCTATTTCTGTGTTGCTTAAAAGTGTTTATTTTATGTGTAAATTTAAAGTATAATTCATGTTTACAGGTTTTAAAAGATCATAGATAAAATCAAGATAATATACATCTAACCATAACCATACTGATATTAAACTGTCAAGCCCTTTTTCATGTCAAAGCACTGTTCTCAAGAATATTTTTATTGGAGTGATACCAGTTGGTGTGAACTGAGCCTTAGCCTTTTGTCCTTCTATTGGTAATTTATCAGATCTGATACTATTTGAAGAATCAGTGCAGTATTTCTCACCATGAAGCTTCACTATGTCACAGTAGCACTAACATTACTGAGGATATTCTGTTCAGGAACATTATGTTACTTAGTCTTCTCCACTCTCATCTCTAAGATGCCACCCAGTCTAAAAAAGCATACTATTTATTTAATAACAAAAGTCAATACAATAACTGTATCAAGACAACTCTTCTTTTTTAAATTAGATTTCATTTATAACCTCAAGCTTGACTGATGTTTTCCTAGAAGCCAGATTTCCAGGAATATGAGAGAGAAACAATCTGTAATTAATTTTAAAATGTGTAATATTTTTTTGCTTTCCTTTGTTTGTGTATTGCCACAAGGCATTGATCTACAGAAAATACATAGAATTTGTACTCTGAAAAGAGTCTTACATCTATGCTTTTAAGTTACTCTTAGTTCTACATATACATATTGGTGTGCATAAGGCAAGGTCTACAAGAAATGTGGCAAGACTTCAGGCTGTTTAGGTGACTGAGTAACAGGGTAACTTGCAGTCACTCCTGAAGGGCAAGGGACTCCAGGAAGGTTGGATCTGCTTCAAGAGGAAATCTTAGAGATCCAAAAGCAGGCTGTCCATGTTTTCCAATCAGACAAACCACCAGGGAAAAGGACCAGCTCTCTCTGTTTAAACAACAAGCCTAGTTTGGAACACTGGGTAAAAAATGGGTATATCACCTCTGGAAGGAAAGGAAGATAACTGTGAGGATTACAAGGTGTTACAAGGTAGGGAGAAAACTAGAAGGACCAAAGCTAAGCTGGGGCTTAATTAAGCAATTGCAGTTAAGGGCAATGAAAAAAAGTTTCTATAAAAACATTGGCAACAAAGGGACAGTTAAGGAGATTCTCCATCCACCGCTGGATGCAGTGTTATGGATGCAGCATTTTGTTATGGCATGAGGAAATGGCTGGAGTACTTTATGCCTTCTTTCCCTCAGTACATAACACCAGAACCAGCTGTCCTCAGGCTACCCGCATTCCACAGCTGGAAGTTTGTGATGGAGAGCTGAATGAATCCCTTATAATCCATGAGGCATTAATGACCTATGTCAATTAGACCTATGCCCACAAGTCTTAGGGACCAGATGGGACACACATGAGAGTAATGAGGCAATCAGCAAAATGGTTTACCTAGCCACTTTCAATCATTTAAGAGGTGTCCTAATTAACTGGAGAAGTTCCATTTGGCTGGAAATTATGAACTGCCTCAAGAAGGGTCAGAAAAGTGTTCCAGGTAACTACAGGCCTGCCAGTCTGACCTTGGTGCAAGGGAAGGTCATAGATCAGACCACCCTAAGTGCCATCGTGCAGCATGTTCCTGACAACCAGGGGATTAAGCCCAGCCAGCAGGGGTTTGTGAAAGGCAGGTACTGTTTGAAAACCTGATGTTCTATGATTAGGGCATGGATGTTGTCTATCTAGACTTGACTTAAGTGTTTTTGACACCTTCTCCCACAACACGTTACTGGAGAAATTGGATGGTCAAGGCTTGGAGAAGGGTACTCTTTGCTGGATTAAAAACTCTCTGGGACTAGGCCCCGAGAGCACTGGTGAATGGGGTTACATCTGGTTGGTGGCCAGTTTCTAGTGGGGGTCACCATAGCTTCATGGATTGAGGATAACTGCGCAAGGGAAAGCGACGGGTCCTATCGTTGGGTTATCCCAACCCCACGCAGCATTACAAGTGAGGGAAAGTGGCTTGAGAGATGCTCAGCCGGAAGTTATCTAGGGGGGGCTGGGCAACAGCAGCTGCACATGAGCCAGCACATGCTCAGGTGGCCAAAAGGCCAATAGTGTCCTGGCCTGTATCAGCAATATTGTGGTCAACAGGACCAGGGCAGTGGTTGTCCCCCTATACTTGGCACTGGTGAGGCCACACCTTGAATCCTGTGTTCACTTTGAGGCCCTTCACTACAAGAAAGACATTAAGGTTCTGGAGCACGTCCAGAGAAGGACAATGGAGCTGGTGAGGGGTCTAGAGCACAAGTCTTAACAGGAGCAGCTGAGGGAACTGGGAAGAACTCATTGCTCTCTACAATTACCTGAAAGGAGGTTGTAGTGAGGTGCAGGTCAGTCTGTTCTACCGTGTCTCAAGCAAAAGTGTTAGAGGAAATGGCCTTAATTTACACCAGGGAAAGTTCAAATTAGAAAGAAAAATTTCACTGAAAGAGTCATTAGGCATTAGAATAAGTTGCTTAGAAAGGTGGTGGAGTGACATCCAGACATCTCTTCCAGAGGTCTTCTCATACCTGAAGGAAGAAAGATGAAGACAGGCTATTGACAAGAGCATATAGTGACAGAATGAAAGGGAAAGACTTCCAAGAGACAGAGAGTAGGTTTAGTTTAGATACCAGGAGAAATTCTTTAGTGTGAGGTGGTGAGCAACTGAGAGATATTGCACAGAGAAATTGTGGATGTCCCAATCCTGAGAGTGCTCAAGGCCAGGTTTGACAGGCTCTGAGCAACCTGTTCTAGTGAGAGGTGTCCCTGTCCACAGCAGGGAGTTTAAAACTAGATTCTTTTCAAGGTCCCTTCCAACACAGACCCCTCTCTGACTCTAGAATTCTAAGTTCTACCTGATGAAGTATGGAATGGATACTAGGAAAAATTCATTCACTGAAGGAGTGGCCAAGCTTTGGATCAGGCAAACTAGAAAAGTGGTTGAATCAATTCCCTGGAAGTATTCAAAAACACTGTGGTTGTGGCACTTGGGGACATGGGTTTAGTGGTGAACATTACAAGGCTAACATCTGGACTCCATGACCTTAGATGTCTTTTCCAATCCCAACAATTCTTTGTTCTGTCATCCTTTCTAGCTCCTGACTGATTTTAAGAGAGCCCTGCAGGCTGACTGTAGATCTAAAAACCCTGGTCATAAATTTACAATGCAAAAATGCCCCTTTGAAAGATTGACCTACTACATATGTGTCAGCAAGGTGTACTCAGCCCCTGCTTCCAGCAACTAGGATACATGGCAACACACAGTGTTATCAATCTTCTGCCACATCAGATATGTCTTAGTTCTCATTTGCAACAACCTACAAATAGGCCTCAGGGAAAAGTTGAAAAGTAAACCTTGATTATGTTCCCCAAGGTCATCTCTAATAAAGGCACCTTGCCAGAGTTCAAATATATTGTTCGTAATAAATCTAGGTAAATAAATCTGCAGAATTTCCTCCCCAGTTCCCCCCAATTGAAAAAAAAAAAAGAAAAAAGAAAAAAAAAGGCTAAGCTAACTATCTTGTTGCATTTGGAAGGTTTTAATAATGGAATCAGAAGGCTTTTGTTGTATTATTTCAGCAGGCAATTGAAGTGCAACATTCACAAATGGAAAATTTTTAACATGAAAAATCAAAGCAAATATCTTCTTGAACAGGAATTTTTAAAAATATTTTTCTAATAGTCACATTTTGAAAATGGTACTATTAGTAGAATATGTGTGGAAACATGCAAATGGCATGCAGGCCTGTATCAGGAATAGTGTGGCTACCAGGACTAGGGAAGAGAATGTCCCTCTGTACTCAGCACTGGAGAGGCTACACCTTGTGTTTAGTTATGGGTCGCTCACTACAAGAAAGACATTGAGATGCTGGAGCATGTCCAGAGAAAGGTAATGGAGCTGGTGAGGGGTTTGGAGCACAAATCTTATGAAGAGAGAGTGAGGGATCTGGGATTGTTTAGCCTGGAGGAAAGGAGGCTGAGGGAAGACGGTACCGCTCTATAAAACTGCCTGAAAGGACGCTGTAGAGGGGTGGGGGTTGGTTCCTACTCTCAAGTAACAAGCAATAGGACAAGAGGAAATAACCTCTAGATGCCCCAGGGGAGGTTTAGATGGAATATTAGAAATAATTTCTTCACTGTAAAGGTTTTCAAGCACTGAACAAGCTGCTCAGGTAGGTGGTTGAATCACCAGCCCTGGAGGTATTTAGAAGACATGCAGACATGGTACATAGGAACATGGCTTAGTGGTGGGCATGGAAGTGCTGGGATAATGGTTGGACTCAATGACCTTAGAGGTCTTCTGCAACCTTAATGATTCTATGAATCAAACAACAATTCAACAAACAACAAATAGTATGCTGAAATGTTTCTATAGGAAGGTTCCCAACAGTGGTTACCAGAAAAAAAACAAAACAAAGGGAAACAAACCCACCTGCCTAATGTGATTGCTGCAAGGCCTCACCCATGTTACTTCAGGAAGGAGAATTAAAACCATTAGGTCCTTTCACACCTGCACTCCAAGTTTTGCATAAACTATTAAAATGACTGATAGGTCAAAGCAAATGAAAACATTTAGTTATTTATTGCATACAAAGACTGATACAATTAAACAACACATTAATAAAGGCAAGGGAGGATTGGATAGTGACTCTAAAACTGAAGAATATTTTGGATTCAGCTTTTTTCCCTCTACTAAAATCCTCTGCTATCCTGGTCAAGTCACTTATTGTCACTGAATTATCTAGAACACTAGGAAAAAGAAATGTTGTATAGAGAAACAATTCTGATGTTGTGCCAGTGTACTGGAAATAATTATGTACATTTGTATTAAAATATACAAATAAAAGGTCTTCTGAATAAACAGTAGACTAAATAGCAGAAAAAGCAGTTCAAGGTGAGAAGACCTAGAGCACAACTAAAGACAGCATTTCACCATATAGCTGACGAGTGCTTCTTATCACCATGCTTCCCCCCAGTAATTTGTTTCAAATTAATGCTGAAAATCCATGTACCAGTGAAGAAATGTTGACTTCTGACAGATATGATACACACATTATTTGTATTGCAACCTAGATCTGTCAGAAGAATTGTTTTCAAACTTTTTTTTTGCATGTCTTTATAGCAATATTGTAGATAAGAATAGCTAAATGTGTAAGAAAGAGAAATATTTTTCTCATTTCTATGATTACAGTATTTGGTTTTAATGAGAACTTCAGAGTTAATCTTTGTGTGCCTTCTTATCTGATCTTGCTTTGCTGAGCTTTTTAAACAGAAATGTCCTGAAGCAAAAAACCAGTAATCTTAAAATGTGGGAGGCAGATAACATGCCAGTCAAACTGTTCGCTTTGATGCACGCTATCAGAGACAATGCAAAGTGCCTGGTTTTCATCACAAAACTGAACCCTGCACCCAATGCTATGAATATAACAAACTTCTAAAGGGGGATGATGAAAAAATTCTTCTATCTTTATTTATTAGTAGAACAAAGCAAATTCAGCCTTCCAGAGGAATGGGGGAGATTTTTTTGGATGGGGATTTTGTAGGTAAACTGTCAGGACACAGAGGTATTTCCACTTACGTAACATAAGATTCAAATTTGTTTTCAAGAATTTGGAGCTGGGTCATTCAGCAGCCTAGCAATGGAATAAGGTACTTGATGCAAGTGCTTGTCTCAAGAATGAATCTGATGATAGAAGAAAGTTTTAAAATACATTCCAATCAAAAATTCAAAAGGAAAACAGTAGTTTTGTAGCAGTCTCTGTACCAAATGAGGAACTGCTGCAGGAATAGTGCATCTGGGTAATATGTGCTCAGTGACTGAGGTGCTGAATGAGCAGACTGCACTAACTGGAGTTAGCTAATCTGATTTGTTGTTTTTCCATCTATCCAGACTTCAAAGTTCTTGTATGATTTATAGTCATAGAATTTTTGAACAGTGGAAAAAAATAGTTTGTTTCCAAGTGCAAGTGAAAAACTCAACTAATTGTGTTTTAGAAGTTCATTAATTAGAAAATATACAACCTTTAAGAGAAGCCCACAATATGAAATAATGTATTAGACTTTGATCCCTTATTCATCACCTTGCAAGAGCTCAGTAGTCTTAAACCAGAACAGGAAGTTGCCATCTTCTCGTCCTGTTGCTAGGATAGCACATGGTACTGTGTCTGTATGTCTACTGAGCATTCAATAACTTGACTTCATCTTACTCAGTGAAATAAGTTAACAGGAACAGTGGAATAAATTAACATTAATAGACAAATTAAATATAAGGCAGAGAAATGGTACCAATTCTGTAGAGACTGAAAGGCTGAAAAGAAATATTTACTTTGGAATTCTAGTCTTCTGATGTGCCACCAAACAAATGATCGCAGTCTTCTCTCTCAATGTATGCTTTGTGTTTTGAAAAGAAAGGATAAACAGTCACATTTTCAAACAAACCTTATTTTGAGAAATGTGCCAATTTACATTTAGGATTACTAATGCACAAAATCAACAGTGCATCTGAAAAAAAATCATATAAAACCACAATAAATGTCTCATTTTAAGTTATCATAGAAGATTACTGAAACTTCACAACAAAGAAAAAAAGCAGCCTATAAATCAAAATCTGAAATATTTCTGAGAAGGAATCAAATATTCCTTTTAAATATGCTGTCTGCTGTGGTGCCCTTCTGGAACCACACATCAGCAGAAGAGATTGAGGTGGACACTACTTTCCAAAAGGTGAAGATAATTGGAAGATGTTAGCAAATATTTGGTGTAGATGAGAAGGTTTTGGGTATGGTGGGAGGTTGCAGTCTCCATTGGAAGAAGCCAACAGCTGTCTTGTGCTGGACATGGAATCCACTGGTTTCACAAAGGACTCACTGCAGTACACAGCCAAGTATACCAGTAAAGTCAATGGCACCTCAGTTCAAACATATTTTTAAAAAACCAAAAAATATCAGTCATAGAAAAACAGGTTGACAAAGGAGTGAGAAAGTGCAGAGAGAAGATTTAGGCCAAAAGAGGAAGATAAGATGCCATGACAGACAAAAAAACCCTGCAACCTGTCAAAGAATTTTTTTTAAGGTTTTTGAAATTATGTGCCTTTGTGGGTAACTAAAAGTATACTGGACCAGATGAAAGGTGTGATGAAGAAGAGGTAGCAGAGAGAAATTGCTGTGTACTGACCATGGCAGAGCCCTGCTACCACCCTTGCTTTCCTGTTTAAAGGACCGAGTGTAACCTGCATCACAGCACGGAGCCTTGAGAGATAGGAGAGATACACAGAGTGAAATACTGAAACTGAACCTGGTGAAGTGTTTTTCCAAAGCATTTTAGTATTTGGTGAAGTTGGTTTGTTTGTGTGGTGGCTTTGCTCATAAGTGGTTTTGTTTGTTCTGGTTTTGCTTTGTTTCTTCTTAACAGCATCCAAAATTCAATAATTAAATATTTGTGTATTTATTGGTAATAAATCCGCTTCCCCAAGCCAAGTAATTTGTGACCTGGTAAGGAATCTATCTTTACTTCAATCCGTGAAGTTTCTCACTCCTGCCTGTTGAGGTCAAAGTGTGAGCAAGCAGCTGGCTGCTAGTAGGACCAACCTGCTGCAAGTATGAATGGGAGCTGTAGGGACAAGCAGGTGTGGGTAAAGCCTCAGGACCTCTGTCATAGCAGGTACTCAATGGACTGAACACAATTTAGGTGCTATATATACATCAGGATGGTCAACAAGAGGTTGGCTGGGTTGAAAAAAGCATGTAATGTCTTGTAGAACAGCCAGATTCAGGAGGAAGTGCCACTTCAGTATGTGATTTTCTTACACTTGTGTGACCAAGTCCTGCTGATCTCCAAGAGAACACTGGGGTTTGTGAAGGTATATGAAGGAAATAGACTTGGCAGGGGAGATACTATCCCCTTTTCTATTAGCAGTTGCCATGATTTAACAGAAAGTCTAATTCATGTTGGCATTAAATCTACGTTTTGTCACTAAATAATTGATAAACTATATCTTGAAGGTTTCTTGGGGATTTTTTGTGGGATTTTGTTTGTTTGCTTGGGTTTTTGTTGTTGTTGTTTATTTGTTTGGGGTGGGGGGTTGTTGTTTGTTTTTTGAGGTTTTTTTGTTTGGTTTGTTTTGGTTCAGTTCAGTTTGGTTTGGTTTAGTTTAGTTTGTTTTTTATGTTACATTGATTTTTCAGGACTAGATATAAGAGTGGTCTATGAACTTATTCACAGATTCTGGTTTTAGTTACATGAATGATGAAAAATGGCTTTGCACTGGGGCTTTCCCCACATGATGGAGGAATTAATTCATTGCCATTTCCACTTCTCTTGAAAGCTGGCAACACAGAGGTTTTTAAAGCACCTTGTGTTTCCTTTTTTTTTTTTGTTCTGACAGTGAAGCTTTCTTTTAATGGTTGACTTTCTCTAAACTTCATTAGTTTCCAGTGGTCCCAGGTGTCTTATATCTTTCTGCTGGCTAGATTGTACTGGATAGCATTGATCTTGCTGCCACATCTCAGAGTACGGCATGATGGACCAGGTGCAGTTTCTCATAATAAGACTGTTTGTAGATAGGGAAAGTAGGTGAAAGTCTCTGTAGTTTTACCTCCCTAACCCTTCTAAATAGAAGGGAATGAGATGGATGCAATGTACTCCTGCTTATGACAACGGTAACTTTTTCCCCTCTGGAACATGTTTGCAATAATAATAAATGGCTCTGTTGCTCTGACAAAGCCCATATGGCATTTTTCTGTCTTAAAGCAGCAGTTCTAAGCTTCATGGATTTGGATGGGTCTCATTATTATTGTTTAAGTCTTAATGAATACTGATAAAATATTAATTGGCTTTTGAATTGTTTTTAAGGTTTTTGAAATTATGTGCCTGTGTGGGCAGCTAAAGGTATCCAGCCATAAAGATCCATAAAAAAACAGTCAACAGAAGCATCAATAAAATTGCCTTTACAATTACTTCCAAACTTTCTGCTGACCTGGGTTTTACTTCTTCTTTAAATATTAATTGTTGATTTGCTAATTTGAAAACACATCCTGGAGCTCCCCTAAGCACATAGATACATATTTTTTCCTCATTATTTAACTGTCCTCCTCTCCATCTTCTCCTGCACTTCCATTTGTGTTGGCAGCTAAAGGTATCCAGCCATAAAGATCCATAAAAAAACAGTCAACAGAAGCATCAATAAAATTGCCTTTACAATTACTTCCAAACTTTCTGCTGACCTGGGTTTTACTTCTTCTTTAAATATTAATTGTTGATTTGCTAATTTGAAAACACATCCTGGAGCTCCCCTAAGCACATAGATACATATTTTTTCCTCATTATTTAACTGTCCTCCTCTCCATCTTCTCCTGCACTTCCATTTTCGTGTCTTGCATCTTCCCCCACAACAAGCAAGGTTAATGAAACCCATTTGTGAGTGACGATAGTGCTGTACATCAATGAAATCAGTGGTAGATATTATAAAGTTACTGGAAGCTGTGTTCATGCATAATGTGCCATCTTTTTGCAAAAGATAGTGGGGAAAATATTTGACAAGTGCAGCAAGACACAAGAGCTAAAGGGCAAGAAATAGAACAAAGCTCTTTGTACTCTTTGACAGTACTATTCAGTCAAATACTTTCCTCGGTCCCAGCTTATACAAAGACAACCACAAAACCTTCTCAAGATGTGTGTTTAAGAGTAGTGCACTGAAAGCTTTTCCTCCCTACAAAGTTTCCTTTTTGAGTCTTGTTGTCTTTCCGGCAAGTCAGTCTTGGCTGTAGGTTTCTGGTGCTTACCTTTCATACAATCATATATTCACAGAATGGTTTGCCTTGGAAGTGACCTCAAAAATCATCTACCACAGGCGGGACACCTTCCATTAGCCCAGTTTGCTTAAAGCTCCACTCAGCCTGGTCTTGAACATCTTCAGGAGCATCTACAACTTCCCTGAGCAACCCATTCTAGTATCTATCCTCCTTCACAGATTTTTTTTTGCTAATATTTAACTTAAATCTACACTGTTTCAATTTAAGATCATTATGTCTTGCTCTATCACAACATGGCCTTGTTGAAAGTCCTTCTCCGAGTTTCCTGTAGGCCCCCTTTAGGTACTGGAAGTCTTTGGTATGATCTTCCCTGAGCCTTCTCCTTCCCTGACTGTACAATCTCACGCTATCATTCTGTCCTCAAAGGAGAATTGTTCCAGCCCTTTGAACTTTTTGGAGGCCTCCTCTAGACTCTTTCCAACAGGTCCATGTCCTTCCTGTGCTGGGGACCCCAGAGCTGGATGCAGCCCTGCAGGTGAGATCTCAGCAGAGCAGAGGGGCAGAATCACCTCCCTCATCCTGTTGGCCACACTACTTTGTTACCAGGGGACAATTGGATTTCTGGGCTGCAAGTGCACATTGCTGGCTCATGTCAAGTTTTTCATCCACCAGAACACCCAAGTCCTTTCCCTCAGGGCTGTTCTCAATCCACTGTCCACCCAGCCTACATCAAGACCACAGCTTGCCCTGACCCAAATACAGCACCTTGCACTCGGGTGTCATGCAAGGATATTGTCAAATGTTTTGCACAAGTTCAGGTGTCTGACTGCAGTTGCTCTTCCCTCATCCATTACTGCAATCCTGCCAGAGATGGTCCCCAAACTTGTCAGGCAAGATTTGCCCTTAGTGAAGCCATGGCCATCATCAATCACCCTCTGATTTTCAAAGTGTCTTAGTTTCCAAGAGAATGCTCTCCATGATCTTGCCAGGCACCAAGGTGAGAATGACCAGCCTGTAGTTTTACAGATTTTCCTTACTGTCTGTTTTGAAAATGGACGTTACAGTTTTCCCGTTCCCCTTTCCCCTCTCCTTTTCTAAGTGGTAATTTCATTGCATTGCCACAACTTAAATATGATGGATAGTGGCTTAGCCACTTCCTCAGCCAGTTCCTTCAGGACTTGAGGATGTATCTCATCAGATCCATGGACTTAGGCACCTTCAGGCTCCTTAGATGGCTTTGAACCTGATTTTCTCCTATAGCAGGCAGTTCTACTTTTTGCTACTTGCTATCTGCAACTTGGGCAGTGTGGCTGGAGAACTGGTAAAGAGCAACACAAAAAAAATCCTTGAGTGCCTCAGCCTTCTCTACATCCTAGGTAAACTTTCTCAAAAATAAGAGAGCTAGAAAAATAGTGGGAAAAGTTAGAATTCATCAGTTGAAAGTAAGGCAACTATTTCAACCTGCAAAACCCTAATTATTGTGTTTTGTCTAGATTCTAATGATTTTAATTGTAAGAGGAGGGCAAAGAAAACATTTTAAAACTTATTACCTAAAATGCCTTTACAGGCTGTGTAAAAAACAATTCTTCATCTTAGTGGATCCCAAGAAATATTAGTCTTTTGATTTAAATTTACTGAATTTACTGAAGTTTAAACCTGAGCAGATTTATACTTCCTCAGTCCAGGGATGATCTTCAAAAACATTCTAAGATTTTTAGGATAAAAATGTATGTCTGTCCTAAGTTCACATGCTTCCTTTAAAATCAAAGTAGTTTCTTTACTGCTACAATGTCCAGACTCCTTTCTCTTACTTTTATGTGTCTATCCTTTGGAAACCAATCCGATTTCTCTAATTAGCAAAGTTCCCACATATGGTGCTTGGACTTTGTGTGAATGTGTGTTGTATGGTGTAATAGCTGGGAGCTGAATTGGGATTTTTATGATTCAAAGGCAATAGCTCTTCTTGGTGAGGCAAATGAAGTTCATCTGAAGAGAGTGGGAACTAAGAAATAGCTCTGGAGCTGAATCTGCTCTTTCTTCCATTTAAGCCTTTGCGCACAGTTGCAGCCCTGTGGATATTACAGAAATGTATATTAAAGAATTTCCCTAAGTGACACAGCAGTTTGTCACTTGTAACAATATGCCTTCAAAAATGCCTCATGTCTTTCTGAGAATGCAGAAGTAGTTTCTAACTCCTAAAAGTATTTCTCTATCAAGCTGTTTCTGAATGTAGTTTGGTTGTGATTAAAAGCAAGACTTGAGGCCATAACTTCACTTTTGTGAAATGGGAGGGATAGCTGCAGTTATGTTACATATTCTTTTACTACTTTGTCAGGGGAAGTATCCCTGCCAAATCCTCCTCCAGAAGAGATTAGAACTATTTTAAAATGCTGCATATACCATCAAAGTAATAAAATGCAGACTTCCTTAACATTGGTGTCATTGCTCTGTAGGGTCTACCTTCTCTTCAAATGGTCCATAGATAGTACTTGCAGCTTGTATCCTTACTGTGATGGTGGTGGTTTTCTAGTACACTCATTTTCATACTCATTTAATGATTTTGGCATTTTTTCTGTACACGGAAATTTCTTTCCCATCTCAGTCAGAACCCTTTTGAGCAGAGTGGTAATTTTGGCTCTTTGTCTCTAGAGGAACAATACAGACAGCAAAAAAGGCAGAGCTCCTCACCAAAAACTGGTTACTTCTTTCTCAGCTATCATATATGTGGCATATTTTGAAAGACAGAAATTATAGTATCTCTATGGAATAAGGATTGCACACCAGTCCTTTTGTCATAACCCTTTATGATGAGTTTCTGCAGCAGTTAGGACTAAATTGTGTGTGCACAATATAGATTTATTTCTGCAGTCTTCCCTTCGGGAATCATGCAATTACGTGAGGATCCAGTCCGTGCAGTCACAAAGACAAGCTTGGAAATACATTAGGAGGGGTACTGATGTAGTGGAATGTTCTAAACCCACAGAGAATGTTGAACAGCTAAGAATATCCAGTAGTCAGTGGAACAGTTCCAATGGAAATTGTGTTTCTAAACATGTTATTTTTTGGAATCAAAAAGAACACCAAAGAGAAGATTTTTTCCTATTGGAAGTGGCAAAATCTGCAGTAAATTTTACTCAACAGAAAAAAACCCTGTAAATAAATGCAGATCAGACAGCTATCCAGGCACATTGCTGTCCATGACAGAGAAATGACTCTGCAACAGGAGTCTCTCTGCCCCTCTGAAAGCAGCATCCACTCTGTGCCACTACACTTGCAGAAAGGCCCTTGCCATTGACCTCAGGAGTCCAATTTTTTCACTGGTGTGGTGGCTGCATTGCTCCGTTTTCCTCCTGGAAATATGGCAGAGAGTTCTTGTTGCAGCATCACTGCATTAGTGAGTGTACAAGGAGAAGGCAGGATATACAGAAAAAGCAGCTTGCTGAATTCCTTTCAAAAGGGAAGATTTTAGGACTTTTTCCATCTGTTATTGTCATATTGAACCAGTTAAAGAAATAAGTTAAAGAAAAAAAAAGGTGGGGGAAAAAAAAACATTCTAACATTCTGTTGCTCATACATTATTAGTGGATAACTAAATAAATAGAAGAGACCTGATCTGTTGTCCATTATATACCAAAAGGGTACAACATGTATCTGAATACCGGGCTACAATTCAAATGATTATCCTTCAGGCAGACACAGATTCCTACAGGACTCTGCCTGAATTTATTCATTCATTAGGGAGGAAATAGTACCCATTAGGGAGGAATAGACCAAGACACATGTAATCTTTACAAAAAGAATTTCAAAGAATTCTTACACATGGGTGATTTTCTGTTTCTTGGCTTGGTTTTTTTTGTTTTGTTTTTTGTTTGTTTGTTTTTATTATTATTATTAGTAGTAGTAGTAGTAGTATTTTCTAAAGAAATTGTGTGGGAATCATTTGTGGAAATATATTACTTAAGCTCTAAACATTATTTACACAGGACGTCTTCAGATTGGTGCTTCTGGTAAAAGTAGTACTGTGAGCTTCCATTTGCTGTAAAATGATGGGCCAAAAACGTCAATTATGTTATAAATAACTACAATGTGTCTTTTAAAGGCATTTCTATTTGTATGCAGTATTTAGTGAGTTTAGGATAGATGTATTCTCAAATTCCAAATCAAAAATCAAAAATTCTAGAATTCTCAATCAAAAATATTTCCCTATACTTTAAAAAAATTAAAAAAAAACCCCTTAATATCAGTATAACTTTCTTAAGTACAATCTGCAATCTAGGAGCATATACCATGAAGGGTACCTGCTGTATGGTACTTTAAACAGGAATTATTTGAAGTGTTAATGATTCACTTAGATGGGGAAGATAAGAAGTTGCTTGATGTCTCATGATCTGTGAAAACAGCAAGAGAACATTTTATTGAGTGGGATATCTTTTAATTGTCTTTTTAAAGAAAAGTAGAGAAGATGAAGAAACCATAGTCAGAACATTAGAAATTGAATTGGACTTGATCAGCCTTGGGTAGCCATTGGGAGAAGATGAGTAAGTGTATCTGTATATAAATGTCTTTATACACAATACACATTCACATGCTCACATTTAAATGTATGCATATATATATATATGTATATACATGTATATCCAGTATTTAATATATTTATGCCTAGCTCAGAGATGTCTAATGAAGCATAGGATAATTATGAAATCTTTTAGTTAGGTGATATATAATGCACCACTTTGTATTAATACTTAAAGGCTCTGTCTTGATGTATATTGTCAGAAGTGTTAACATTTATTTCTTACTTACCAAAAAGGTTTGATATAGACCCTTCACTATTACTGAATATGATGAATTCATTTAACTCTAGCTAAGGTATGCTATGCATTACTATTTTTAAAAACTAACATTGTAATATACCATCACAATACACTTCAGACAGCTAACACAAAACTTTTAAAGTCCAAGTGCAAATCTCCATATCGCTTTTCTACACACATGCAAGTCTGAGTCACGCAAGGAGATGTCATGTCATGCAGATATACAACTGAACACACCATGGCTGTTTTAACTTTGGTATTTATTTGGTAGCTTAAGACTCAAAATAAAAATGTTTCAGAAGAAATTTCAAGTCAAACTAAAAGGGATAAATATTCAAAAATATTCAAACTGTAATTTTATTAAAGGTAAACCCTTCAGTTTTGAAGCTTCTTTGCCAAAAGCTTTTGAGAATTATAGCAGCATTCTTAATATTCACTAAGGTCCCATATTATCTGAGGCACTACATGAGCACTTTCTAAAAGGCTGTTCAGAGAAGTTTGAAGATGGAAGGCAGATTTATACTTCAGACAATGCAACACAAAAGTCTGCTATGGCCCTCTAAATAGGATTGGCAGGAGAGGTGGAAACAAAATAGCTGTTTAACTATTTTTATTTTAATTGAACTAACAAATATGATAATACTGTTTGGAGCTTACAGCCTTCGTTGCTACTGCCATGTAGTAATTTAATTTATGGGCAAATGTGCTTCTTATACTATATTTATAGGTTTTAGCTTTAATTTGCTTGTATTACATGGTTGTTGAAGATGTTAGTCAGTTCTGGGCTCATTCCAAGTACTATATGAATATATAACTAGAGGCTAAAAAGGCTTACAATCTCAATTGTCAAAAGAGAAAAAAATGTCACGCACTTTTTTTACCACAGGGTAAAAAATGCTGTTCAGATGGCAAAACCTGTTGTGATTGAATGGAGAAGAAAGATTCACACTTTGGAAGATTCAAAGAGGGTGAGGGAAGGCCACAGCCAGTGGAAAACTTCAAAGGAAGATGAGTAATTGTTCAGCTCTACTCAGAATGTAAAGCAGCATCCACCACTGGGGATAAATAAAGAGCATCCCCCACAGAGCTGACTGTGGGGATATCACAAAACTTTGAGTTGTCTTGAGATAACTGGAAAAATTTGCAGCTTCTATCTAAGGGTTAATTTTCTGTCTGAAAGACAGTTCTGACCCTGAGTCTCCAAAGCCTGCAAGAAGGTTTGTTTATGGCAGGTGCCAGGCCATGTAGCTTCATCTACTGGGCATGTGGCACTTGTCTGTTTGCTCTTTTTTCTCTTCAAGACAAGTTCTATACATCTTTGGAAAATATTACAGTCTCTTCTTTTCTTTTTTTTTTTCCTTTTTTCTTTCATTTATGATAGGAAATTTTCTATATATCTTAAAATATCCTAAGAAAGAGGAAAAACACATTCATCTCAATATTTAAAAGTGAGGAGAGTTGTGGTCTGAGTAATACATTTTCATGTACTCAAAATAATGGAAATATCGATGTTGATCTGCAATTGGTAATGTCCACTACTGTCTACGACTGAAAATTCTAAGACAAGGTTCATCTGCTGCAGAAAAAACTGAAGGTTGAAAACAGTGATACGGAAATTCTGAATTATCTTTACAAACTTTCCTTTATTTTGCTTTTCAGAGATAGAGGTAATTTATTAATTTAATCTCTTGAATCGATAAAAATATTCAGTTAAGCATCATTTACAACTATTACTCTATTTCAATAAGTTAGTAAGACATTTTGAAATTTCACTGAGGTAAAGAAGTTTTATAAGCATTGATAATATTATTTATTCTAATTTTATTGTACAGAACATAAATAATTGCTTTTATAATTTTCTAAGGAAGTTACAAATGTCTACTACTGCTATTATTCCCTTAAAATATGGTGCAAGGATTTCTAAACTTGCACATCGGCTTATCACATATTCCAGAGAAAAAGTAGTCCATGTAGATTCAAACTAACACAGTTTTTCACAAGTGCTAATCAACTGAATGAGACAACAAAAAAACCTTCAAGAATGGCATAATTAGATGCCTTATGTCTTTAAGTGTAAATGGCTATAAAGATTAAAATGACAACAGTGAAATCCCTGGGGCCATTGATTTTCATTGTAAAGAGCTAATTTTAAACTTTTAAAAATATATTTGCATTTGATTTATCTGTATTTTTTAACACAAGATATCAGATCTCTGTTCTATAATAAAAGACAGGTTGCTAATATCCCTGGGAATTGAAGTAGTCAAAATATTACAAAGACTATGGATAAACTTTGTATTTCCTTTTCATCCTGTTAATATAATCTATTATTTCCCAGAAACTGGATCTAAGTTACCCATGAAAAAAGTGATAGGAAAAAACTATGTGTCACGACCCAGTGAGGTGATTCAGGAGCTTATTGTCCTCCAATTTTACTCAGGAAAAAAGTTTACATATTTTACATGTAAATGTATCATGCACCTCTACAAACATATCTTTCATAGGTAAAAGAAATTTAATGAAATGGCTGAGAAAACAGTTATGTCAGTGGCTCTATTTCCATAAACTAAAATTTATTTTGTACCCAAGATCTTCAGTAAATAAACAGAGAAACAAATTAATAAGTAATGTAGTAGAAATAGGAGGTTTTTCAGCACCATTAAAAAGGCCTATTGGTTCTGAACATATTTTATAAATATTTCAAAAATACTTCATCCAGCATAATGTCATAATGTTTCTGAACTGAATTTCCGTTTCATGTCCCAGTTATGTTACTGCAAGTTTTATGATCTAAAGCTGCCTGTACACCTAAAATCTTCATATCTATTTCGTGATTTTGCTTTGGGGAATACTAGCTGTCCCATTCATTCTGGACAGGTCATGTTTGTTTCCATATTAATTGTGTAACAGAGAAGAAATAGCTGACAAATATTACTTTGACAAAATTTTTTGACTTTCAGTGTGTGAAGCATGAGGACAACAATACTGTAATGTAAATGGACTTCGACTATTTTACGTTTTGCAACTGGCAAGTGATTCCAGAACTTTATATTTGCTCCCTACTGCCTTACTGCTTGCTATTGAGCCTTTAGCAAGTCTCCCTTCAGTTTGGCTAGAACAGTGTTGACCTTGGTAATGTGTTTGAAGAAACCCCAAAAGCATATAAAAATAACTGCAGTAAGAGAAGCATTTTGTTTGTCAGTATTGCTTGGTACAAAATACAGATTATCCACTGTATTTTTTTCAGGGAATTACTGATAGAATATATTCATAGCTTCATAGAGTCTTACAACAGATCCCTTTTGAGGATACAGTGTCAGAACAAATATCTGTGCTTGGGGCAAGACTGCTTTTTGAACCTCTGGCTTCATTAGAGCTCTGGGTTACAGAAAACTCTCAAACATACAATTATACATAATAAAGTCCCCAGTGGATTTACTGAAACCCATCATGTTGATAATTAAATTAATGAGGCTGTCAGTTTATGAATTTTTTACTAATACAAGTTGATTGATATAGAAGTAAGGTTTCCTACACTCAAATACATCCATAATGCTACCACATGGTGGATGATCCTGATAATCGTGTCACCCACTCTGTCAGTGACTCCTTGTTCACCCAGTGCAGGTACATCACCTTGTAGTACCCACTAAAAGCTAAATCACCTTTCAAGTAACATATATTTAAGTACATAGTATTTTCAAAAACATGTAAATACAGAAATATTATATATAAATATTTAAGTGAACTGGGAAATACATTATTTTCACAGATATAAATGATGACAAAGCATAAAAGGGGAAGAATAGCATTTTGTAACACTTGGTTAAGATTTATTATTTGATAAAGCCCATTATAACTGGATTTCAAAGACAGAATTAATTTTTAGCCTAAACATTGTCTCTAATTTTAGCTTTCAGCTACATGACAGCCTCATTTTTTAACTTGTCTAAGTTTAATCTCACTACTTTTTTTATTCTGAGGACCACTAAATGCACTTGTGGGAGACATGCATTTTTGGATATGAGCATTAAATGCATAAAAAATATGCAAAATAGAGTATTTCACTTTTACTACACTCCTATGATAAATATGTTTAAATTATGTGAAAAGCAAAGAAACACTAGTCTCAGAGCCCTTATAATAAAGTTAGTAATTTTTAAGAAGAAAGAAAACACCATTGGAATGGAAGTAAATTATAGGCAAGATAAAAAAAAAATCACACTTCTGCTGAACTTGCTTTAGACACAGATCTTAAAACTCGTGCAGATGCAGAACACAACGGCTTCTCTTTAGTGTGACCTCACTAATGGATTCTTAGGCATTCTTTCTTATGTAACAACAATTAAAAACAAAAAACGTAAAAATCTCTGTATATACTTACTCCATAATCGTTATCATTACACCTTAAAGATTTTCATTAGTTAAAGTGGAGAAATATTGTACATAGAAATATGATAAGAATTTGTTGAGGACTTGTGTGCATCTCTGTTTTCTGTATTTACACATCTAATAGCCTGAAAAGGAAATTGTACTTCTTTTGAAACACGTGCCAGCTGAATGCATGAAAGTAAACACATAGAAAGACATCAAAAAGTGTGTAAACAGTCTAGGTAGTAAAACCTGGTGCCTTTATCTCCAGTCATGAGAGGATAGCTAACTGATTTTCAATATCATCCACATAATTGAGCATCTTGAGTGCCTAGAGAAGGGCAGCAAGGCTAGTGATCTGAAACACAAGTCCTGCGAGGAGCAATTGAGGGAGCTGGGGCTGTTTAGCCTGGAGAGGAGGCAACTCAGGGGAGAGCTTATCACTCTCTAGAACTGCCTGAAAGCAGGGTGCAGTCAGGTTGGGGTCAGTCTCTTTTCCCAGGGAACCAGCGACAGGACAAGAGGACGCATGCTTAAGCTGTGCCAGGAGAAGTTTAGGCTGGACATTTAGCAAAAAGCTCTTCACTGAAAGAGTGATTGGGTACTGGAGTGGGCTGCCCAGGGAGGTGGCGGAATCACTGTGACTGGAGGTGTTTAAAAAAAAGATTGGATGTGGCACTTGGTGCCATGGTTTACTTGATAAAATGGTGTTCGGTCATAAGTTGGACTTAATGATCTCAAAGGTGTTTCCCAACACAGCTAATTCTGTGATTTGGTGATCCTGTAAGTTGTAAAAGTCACCATTTTACAACTTACTTTGATTACAACTGTTAGGGTCAGGATCTGCTTACATACTGTCACATCTTTTCTTAAATTTGCCATATTTACAACATTGAAATGAAACTTTTACAAAATTCATTGCTTTATGCATTACCTGTCCTTTATGATCTATATATAAATAGTCATATCTTCTATGATCACACAGTAAAACAGAATTTATATAACCTTTTCTAATTTTTCAATGGGTATTTAAAGGTCCAGAAAGGCTAAATTGATTTAAATTACTTTCTCTTTGATATTGAGGGTCAGTATCTGTTTTCTAGATGTCATATTTGTAGATCATCCCCCATAAAACATAATGACTATTTTGTAGCAGTGTTGGTGCTACAAAATTTAAAAAGCACATATTTGTTCCGAGGTATTCCTGAAGTTTGTGTAATTACAAGCAAACCTGGTGTGGACAAAAGGTCTTTGGTACCCAGAAAATTTTAAACTTAAAGGGTCACCTTCATGGCCTTTTGGAGGAGCAAAGAGAAGTGAAGCAGAATTTGGTTAAAAGGCTTAATGAAACACTAAGATCTTTATGGCAACTGCAAAGATGTTCTCAGAACTATGTTGTAACTGAAAAAAAGGTATCAGATATTTTATTAGAAATATTTCTCTTCCCTATATTACCTTTCTTAGTAACTGGCCTCAGGTGAAACAAAGACCTTAGAATAAATTTTTTATAACTCTCTACTCAGTTCATATTTCTAAGTAAGACTCTTTTCTTACTGGAAAGGAAGATTGAACACAGTCTGAAAGCTACAAGTATCATATTTTGCATATGGAAATAGCATTGAAAGTGGATGGAAGTTCTGTTATTACTCTTTAATTTGGTAAAGCTTTAACAAGTATTAAATATATGTTTGTTACTGCAGCAACTTCAACTAGTAAGGAGAGAGACTTGTAAAAGGTGGAGTTTGAACATCCTGGACTGATTGGGCTCTGCACTTCAGTGCAGAAGGTGAGACAGAAAAATTATACTTAGCTTTATCTTACGTCCAAAGACATAAATAATAAAAGCACTCACCTGTCATCGTAAATCACTGAGCTATTTGTTTGACTGATGCTTGTTTTCTTTGCTATAAGGGAAAAGTTCTCATTACTCTTTTTACATTCTAAGACACATATTTATTTGTATGTATATATACACATCTATGCAAACATATATAAACATCTATGCAAGTAGATGACTGCTCCTGACTGCACCTTTGCCAAAAGAACTGTAAAATTAAAAACTGACAGTAGATCACAGAAGTGCTCTGTAATATTTCTCAGCCCATCCTCAGGCTACAAAAGGTAGATGTTTCTCCTTAGAATGAAACTAGACCAAATGATGTTAATTTATTTATAAAAATTCATTCTTCCTAATATTCCTTTTCAATTACTCACCAGAAGGAAATTTTCTGTAAAGTAACAGCTATTGAAAAAAGATAAAATACCCTAAATAGATACGTTTTTGTTGGCAAGACATGTTCACAACTCTAAAGTGAGTTCTTTCAAGCTATACTCATAAGGGAATTCAGGAGTCTTAGAGGACCCAAACCAAGAAAACCATAGCATTGCTCCGTTATTCCATCTAGTCCAGTGATCACCTGAGCTGTGAACAAGACAGTTTTGAAGTGTTACTCTGAATGAGCAGCTCAGCTATTGGATTAAACATAGCTTTTTAATCATTTGCTGTAAAAAGTCTGACCAAGGAAAATAAAATAAGGAGTAACTTGACAGAACTAAAGCAAGGAATGACATTTTCTAAGGTGTTGCAGTGCAGCTAGAGCAGGGATGGGAAAACTTTCAATTCCTGGAGTAGGAAGCACCCTCACACTACAGCAGGCATACTACAGCTTTTGCTTTGCCCTATTGAGTTTGAGCTCTGAGAAATTCAGGTAAATTTGCAATGGCAGCACAGCATGCCCATGGTTCTACAGACTATGTACATTCTCAGTCATCGCAACATCAGTGTCAAGTAGCAGTGTTTAGCTGCTGGGGAATACTGGAAGCTTTAATGGTAGAAAGACTGTCATAAATTGACAGAGGAGACTCGGTGGTCAAAATAACTTTTCTGTTTCCTATATTTTCCTGAGCTGCACTGTCATCTTGCTGAAAGATCCCTACTCTCCCACAAATAAAAGGCACAAAATCTGTTTTTTTATTTCTAATTAGCTACTTTCCTGTCCCTTCTTGGCTCCATGGGGTCTAACTGGAGAACCTTTTTGAAACCTCGAAGAAAGAAGAAGTGAAATTATGATATCTTTTGCCTTGGCATTTTAAAATTTTTTTGGTACCTAAATACCTTCATAAAATTGATCTGTCTCTGAAATTTGCTTATAAGCAGTACAAACATAACAAGTTAGCAAACATCTTTAAAATTGTCACAAATTCTTTAAAAGCTGTATATTTTTAGTTTCCAGTCATCCTTATCTGTATCTCAGATGAAAATCTAATGATAAGGCAATAATTGTTTAAGATAATTTTCATGGTAAATATAGTTTCTTTTTATTTTTAACTCAAACTGGACTCCCAAAGGAGCTCATAATGGGAAATACTTTATACATGAATCTATGAGTAGTCTAACATTCATTACATGAAGATAACAAAGTGTAAAGAGAAGTACATTTCCATGTTTTTGTGGTTTCTTTAAGGACTTTTATATGGTTTGGGGTGGTTTTGTTTTGTTTTGTTTTGTTTTGTTTTCCCAGGTTTGTTTGTTGTTTGTTTTTAATTTGTTTATTTTCTTATTAGCTTGAAGTTTCTGTCATTGATACTACACCTAATTGAGTGTAAATGTCATAAAAAGTGACCAAAAATTGTTTTGGTCCTGATAGCCAGAGAATTCTCTGAAGGTTCATCCAGGTCTCACACATGCAACTTCACTTAATTCATAGCAAAAGCAATTTCTCAGAGGATGTTGTACAGGCAATATCTGTGATCCTTCTTGTCCTTTCTTATGTATAATTTTAAAAAATTATCTGATGCTAGCATTTCAATAATAAATATCTGAAGTAAAAGTTCACAGAGATAACTTTGAATTTTTTGTTTGTTCATAGAATTTCAACAATTTGGGAAATTTCTGTAAATTTTTATAAGACTTAAGTTTATTTAATATCTTCAAAAACTCTCTGCAATAATAGGATCCCAATTTGTAAATTTAAACCACATTGAAATGCTGGATATTGAATAAAAATATTTTGTGGCATATGAGTGGTTGTATTTTGATGAATATTCAGAACTGGATACAATTCCAAAGCCCCGAACAAAGGACGAACAATTCCTTTCTTTTACAGTATATATTTTTTTACATATGAGAGGAGAAGATAGTATATAGTCATGTACAGGCTGAATGTTTTGCAAGAAGAATGTGGAGATACAGATGTAGTTTCAAAAACTTGTTTTCATTAAATTATTTTCTAATTGACTGAGGATCAGAGAGAAACTGCAAGTAGAACTCCTTGCATAGAATCATGGAATCATGAAATACCTCAAGTGAGAAGGGACCGATTAAGTCTGACTCCATGCTCCTTGCAGGACTGCATAAAACCAAACTGTATAACTTTGAGTGTCGCCCAGACACTCCTTGAATTCCAGCAGGCTTCATGCCCCAGCCATTTCCCTGGGTAGCCAGTAATGATGATCAATCCCCCTCTCAGTAAAGAGACTGGATTCGGAAAGTCTGAATTTCCCCTCATGTAGCCTAATTCCATTTCCCCTTGTCCTGTTGCTGCCTACCAGAGAGAGTATATCAGCAGCTGCCCCTTGGCTACAACCCTAGTGGAAAATGTAGATTGCCATAGGGTCATCCCTCAGCCTTCTCCAAGCTGAACCAGCCAAGTCACCTCAGCCAGTTCTCTGAATTCTTGCCCTTGAGGCCTTTCGCCACCTTGGGCACCCTTCTCTGAGGGTCCTTGGTCATCCTGCTCCCTAACAGTCTGCTGTCCTTCTTATATTGAGGTCCCTACAGGAATTCAGGAGGGGCTGCACCAGCACAGAGTAGGGTGGGACAGTCCCCTCTCTTGTCCAGCTGGCGATGCTGTGCTTGATGCTCCCTGACAGGGTTGGCCCTTATGGCTCCCAGGACAGACAGTGCACTCATTTTCAATTTCCCATCAACCCAAGACCCCAGAACTCTTTTCATGGGGCTGGTCTCCAGTCTTCCATGCCCCAATTTGTACGTAAAATAAAGATTTCTCCATCCCAATCAGAGAACCCTACTCTCTAATTCCATAGAGCTATTGACTGATTGTCCAGCTCTTTAGTCTACTCAGATCTCTCTCCACCCTCTAGAGAGTCCACAGCTCCTCCCAGTTTAGCACTCTCAGTAAACTCAAGTAATGTATATGTGATTCCTGTGTCCAGATCATTTATGAAAGCATGCTCCCCAGGAAAGCAGCCATAGCACCAGCCTGACTGAATTAAAGAACATTTGAACAATGCTCTTGGGCACATGGTGTGACTTGTGCGCTGTGCAGAGCTGGGAGCTGGACTTCAATGGTCCTTGTGAGTCCCTTCCAACTTAGCTTATTCTGCGATTCTATGATTTAAGAGCATTGACCTTAAAATTGAGCCCTGGGGAACTGGCACCAGCCTGATGTAACATTGTGTGCTACTGTTTAGAGGAATATTTTATAAAAACAGACAAAAAGCAACCAACCAAACTAAACCAAAACCAACAAAATCCCACGACCCTCTCTCCTTCCCGCCTCCCACCACCACTGCTTACTTTTAATTATTTAACAGTATAACACATGCTTGAAACATGGTCAACCTTGTAGGTCTTTCAAGTATGTAAAAGCTATCGGGACACAAGGAAGGTGTATTCTGAATTTGCTTTTCTGCAATACATATAACTTAAAAGCTCTCGCTACTGCCAGAAATTTCAGTGGAAATTTTACAAAAGTTGGTTGTAAAATCCCATTTTTTTGCTGTCTTCTCTGTTGCATTTCCAAAATGTGTGTTTTGCCTTTTGGGGCATCTTTTGCAAAGAAGAGCTGCAGTCCTCTTTATCCACAAGCACTCTCTGAGCATTTCTCTGTGTAACAAAATCCTGCCATTCAGATTCTCAGTGTTTTCACTAAGCGGAAATTTTATGTATATATAAATATATTTGAAAATTTTATAACTCTAATGGAATAGCTTTCATATGTAAAAGTGCATTTTTATGTTCACTTCAATTTATCTTTTGCAACTGGAAGATGAGGGATTACAAGGATGGCTTTTATACCATCTACATGTGAAAGTATTTTGCCTGTCTCAGCTTCTCTAGAACAACTTACTCCTCTGGATGACTTATCTAAACTACTGGAGTCATCAGGATTTTATGTCCATGCATTCATATTTTAAAAGGGAAATGTCAATACAATGATGTTTTATGTTTTTTGCAGCACCCCCTAAAATTATCTGCTACTGTTCTTTTATCTTTATTATTGGCAGTGTAACTTCAACTTGACAGTACATTTTTTCCTTTGCATTGTATTTTTTTTTTCTGGATGTATTTTTAATGTTAAGATTTCTTTGAATCAAAAAAGTTCCTCTTACGGTCACTAGACAGCATTTTCCTACTAGGTATTTGAAAAAATCTCAGACTAATGATTTATCTCTTCTACGTTTAATTTCAATATTCTAAATTTTTAAATTTTACTTTAATAAAAATATATGTGTTTAACTATGGAACAACCAATTAACACTTAATTAAGCACATAAAATGAATGAATGAATCACAGATCAGGTTGCTCAAGGCCTTATCCAAAATGGTGTTGGACAGCAAGTGGATAACATTTTCTGCTATATATCTGCCACATATAAGAAAAAACTTTTAACTGCTTTTCTAGAAATCGAATAATTAGTTTTTGAAAGTAAATTTGAATAAAAGTAAGAATCTTAAATGAAAAATTTCCCCTGTTCCAAAACAAATCTGGAAAAAAATAGATTGGAAAAACAAATAAAATTACATGGTTGTAGAAAATTTGTGATGAGATGTTTAATGTGAAATAAATATACAAAATAAAAAATATGGATTATAAAATATTAATTTTTTAAGTTACTTTAATGAAAACAAAGGCTATTTGTCACTTGCTTGTTTTTTAAAGTTAATTTCAAAACCTATACTTTGTGACCAGAAATACAGACTGCTGGTTTTTAAGTGTTTTAGAAAAGAACAGCAGAAAGCTTTCCTCCACACAATTTCATCAAAGCCAAGTTTCACAGCTCAAAACCATCACTATTTAGTACAATAGAACAATGCAGTACTACTTACATGTACGCCACTGATAATCATGCATTAACCTATGTACAAAAGAACAACTTTCTTTTTAGAACATATATTATGGTATTGTACACCCCTTGCTCCTATGTATTCTCTATATCCTAGAGAATCCAACCGCAGAGGTCCTTTTTGCCATCCTATAAACATTTTATATGATTGACAAGTAAGAAAATGTTAAATCGTAAGATAGGTATAAACACGTTTTTAATCTCCAGTAACAGCAGGATACTAACAGGAGAGCTAAGAATATCAGGGGGAAAAACATGGCACAGAAGAAAAAGTGAAAAAACCCCATTGATTTGTTGACAGAGGCCCAGCAGCTGTCACAGTAAACCATGGCTCTCTTGCACTTAATCAATGCCACCCTCCAAACAAATCACTCCGCAGCCCAGATGAAAAGCAATCAAGAGGAACACCTTCATAAGCATGAAGCTTGCTAGATGGAGTTCAATGAAGTGTGTCTTTAAGCTTAGGCCCTCCAAGCGTGATCTATGACCCAAAAGGCAATGACAAACTCTTAACCCTTCTGAAGAAGGCAACAAATATCTGTCTCTTTTTCAAACAGATTACATCATAACATCTTCATCAATAATTTTTGGTGCACAGTCTGTTCTTCCTCTGTGATTGGGTCACTAGCAATTATAGTTTGTCTCTCCCAGTGAGCAACTACTTTAAATGTATTTCATTTTTGTGAAAGCCAGCACAGGCAAAAATTACTAATTTTAAGCCTTACACAATGCCAGCAGAGAATTTCTAAAGAACTAAAATATTATTTTCTGTTCTTTTTATTGGCGCCTAAAAGTGCAATGTGTTGAAGACTTAAAAAAAACCCTCTTATAGCATTACTTCCAAGGGGAAGTCTAAACACTGCTCTTGCCTGTTTAGTGGCAGTAGATTGCTTGACGGCCTGCCACTAGCTTATATTTCATTTTCTTTTTATTCTTTTTTTTTAATTGACCAAACAGAGGATAAAATAGACTCTAGAATTATGCTGTCAATTTCATTCACATGAGACAGTAACTCAGACAGAAGGTTTTATTTCACAGTTCACTGAAGGAAATGACTTCATCAGCAGTCCTCATGGCATGCCACCAACAGAGTGTACTGTCATATGCTCAACACTTGTACCAATTAGATCTTTAACAGTACTATTGTTATGATAGTCATGAATTATATTATAAACATACTAGGAGCTCTTTCCATGTTCAATTAATACAGCATTTTAAAAACAATTTATTATTTTTTTATTGATAGCTTTAGAAAATAGATTATGCAACACATTGTATTTCTGATACAAATAGTGGAATGGAGATAAGTACTTTTTATTAGTCTTGTCTCATGCTGAATATTTCTGTTAATATGTACTCTAAAGTCTATTGCTGCTTGAGTATGGGCTTACACTTACATCGTTCACATGGCAGCAGCCAGTAAACACGCCACTATTGATGTACACTTGGATCCCTTCAGAATGATACAACCGACCTTTTTATTTAATTTATAGTCTATTGGCCAGCACATATTTCCTGCCTAAGGGTCTAGCTTATCTCTCATGTAGTCAGTGGAAATTGACATTTCACTACTTCGCAGGTTAACCTAATGTTAATTAAAGCATGAGGATGCACTCATCTTTAGTATTTTCATGGAATTAATGCTATTCTAAAATCAAGCTATTTCAAAATATGAATGCATATTTCAATTCAAAGGTCAGACTACTGAATGTGAATGCAAATAAGAGGGTACACATACAGCTAAGTTGTCATAGTTTAGGAATGGTACTTCCTAAATTAGTGCTCCCCTCACTGAGACTCCAAAACCACATGCAACTCATGTGCTTCTCCTCACCCTCTTCCTTCCCCTAAAGGTGGCTGGAGAAGAGAATTAGAGACATCAAAGGCAAAGGTCACAGGTTACTTACTGGAAAAAGCAATGAGATAAGAAAACCAGCAGTAAAAGCAAGAATATTACTAACAAAAAGTGTAAGACAAAGAAATGGTTTACACAGGAAAACCATGATAAAATAGACTGTCCCATCACACCACACTTTTTCCCCAACTGGAAAAGGGATTTCCTTCTCAGAAGTGAGAGAGTCCCTTTCTCCTGCCCTGGCAATGACATAAAACGGTATCAAATAAGAATCAGGTGCTTGGCCATGCCCATGCAACTTCCAGGTTCCAGTCCCTCTGGGCTACAAATTAACCCTGTTGTCCGAAACCAGGACATTATCCACTCTTTATTCTATGCCGCCTACCTCACGCCCAGATCCTATACCTTCCAATCATATACATATATACACAAGCACAGGTATCATTTTCATAGTCAGTGGCTGTTCCTCCAAGTTATATGTTGAATTTGTTTAGTCCATGACTGCGGATTCTATCTGCCTTAGCTGTCTTCCAGGGCAGGAGAAAGAGCTGGTGAGCTGTCAGGTGGTTGCAGTTGGCATCACCAGCTCACAACTGGTGTATCTGGAGCAGTCCATCTGAATTGTCCATGGTAGTTCTGGCAGACACTGGCAGTGTCATTAAGCAACAAATATTAGAAAATTCAACATTACAGACTCTTCTCAGCCCACAATCAAATCCCCTTGAGGGGCACATTGGGTTTCCTGGTCCCTCTGCATTACTCACCAAGTATACCCAGAACCTTGAGCCAAAACAATTCCACAGATGGGCATCCGTTTGCTTGACGCAGGACTATTTCCCATATGCACTGTGAGACTTTATCCCCTTCTACAGGACAAGGAGGTTTTGACTGGGCAGGGCCATCTCAATTAGTACAGGCTCAGGTGTTAACTACCCCGGTGGCTAGAAGTGGAGGGTCACATGAAGCGCTGTTTCTACTCCTTGTTTCATTGACATCAATGCCAATGAGTAGATACATGACAATAACATGCTCCATACAAACTCCACGGTATGAATTGTGCACAAGGGACCTGATTTGCATCTACAGGGCACTGCTTGTTATGTAAATCCCTACAGATTTCCTACATCTTAAGTAATTTTCTCAGGTACCTGACATCTTTCTCCATAATTGCGGTCGCTCACTGTCGGAGGCCGGCTGCTCCACAGAGCAGAGACTCTGGAGGAGAGAGACTGAGCGGCCACAGTCTGTCTTAGTCAGGAGCAGGTGAGCTGCGGCTTGGCAGGACCTGACTCCCAACCACCTGGGTCCCCTGCGCGGTAGAGCGCCAGGAGGCGACCCAGTGAGGAGAGACTGAATCCTCCGGGGCGGCAATCACGAAGGCGGTGGAGCGATGAAAGAAAGCGTGAGCCAGTCAATTCTCCGTGGTGGGTGAACGGGTTTATTGGGAGAAGGGTAGGTACAAAAGGGTAGGGGGCCACGAAGAACTGACCGAAGCTCCTCCCCCTGGTCTGGCCTTTTATGACCGACCCCAGGGGGAGGGAAAACAGAACATAACCAATTACAATACATTACATAATCATAGAGAACAAATCAGAAGAAAACAAAGGTGTGGCTTTTCCCCCTAGCCCAATCACCTCCCAAACCCTGGGGAACTTTCTAGACTTGGGGAGTGGGTTGGGGGTGATGGACAAGGGGGTCGCCCAGGTAACAAAGGAGGGGGGACAAAGAACGACAGCCAAATTAACATAAAACAAGGAGGACCCGGCACGGTGGACAGATAACAGTCATTGGGGTAAACATTGCAAAACTGGGTACAGAACTGGGTACAAACACAAACACACCCCAACACATAATGTTCTATCTGTGTGGGTGCACTACTAGTTCATCCTTGAGAGAGCATCTTTCTCTCACACTTGACAGGACCTGCCTGCAGGGGCTTAGACTTTCTATATCTTTACAATCCCCTTGTCAATGCCTACATCCTGGGACAGGGATCACAGTTGCTTGGCTTTACTACCATCTAGTTTCATAACATGGGACATGATAGCCCAGCATCGGAGCAGACAGGCCACTGCAAGCTCACCTGACTGGCACCTGAAATCACAGTATGATTATTAATGAATTCCCAGATGTATCACCCAAGTCCAGGGCAGGTAATGACACGGAATATGCACCCCAAATGACCCTTACAGCCCTTGATGTTATAATGTCATAAACTGGTATCACATAGTACAGCCACAAAGTAATCCTGAGCCCTCTCTCACTGAAAAAGGGTGCTGTGAGGAGCATATGGAAGAACATATGTGTTAGGTACCACACTCACCATGAACAGTCAAGGAATATTGTGACCAGGGGCTCCACACTTAACAAACAAGTGCTTAGACCAAGCTTGTTTCCACTCCCATAAGGGCAGCTCTGTTGCTATTTCAAACCTTTATGGTCAAGATTTGAGACCAGTTAAGGCTTTTGTAATTTAGGAATGGTACTCCTCAATTTCCTGTCCCTTCCTGTCACTCTGCTGAGACTCCAAAAACCACACCCACCGCCCTTGCTTCCCCTCTCCTGTCTTCTGCTCACAGGTGGCTGGAGAGGAGCATTAGAGGCACACAAGGCAAAGATCATGGGCTGAGATAAGAATGACTTATGGGAAACAGCAATGAGATAAGAAAAACAAACAGTAACAGCAACAATATTATCAACAAAGAAACTCTTTACACAGAGGAACCACAACAAAATATAGACTGACCAACTGTCCCACCACACCACACTTTCTCCTGCCCAGAAAATCAATAGACTTATCGGAAGTGAGAGAGTCTGTCTCCCCTGTGACTCGCCTGTGACTCTCCTGGCACTGATTTAAGATGACACAGAATAACATTAGGGTCTTGGCTATGGCTATACAACTCCAGGCTGTGCCCCCCCATGGCCACTGCATAAAATTAGTGCTGTCCTTGTCTGAAACCAGGACACATCTATATATAGCGATTCAAGAAGCATATAAAATAGTTCTTGTAGCTAGCTAATAATTTGTCAGCTAGCTAATAATAATATTTAAAACATGCCATGTATCATATATGCTATAAATGCTATATGCCTTAAATGCAATAGGATAAACCCATGATTCCATATCACTAGAAGGATAGTAAGGAAACCCTTAAATTGGAGATACAACTTTGTTAGCTCACAGTAATTTGTTGATGTCCACTGTTTGGAACCATATTTTCTGAGTAGCAATCAAATCTATCCTGAGAATTTTAAAGAGCTATTCTTTGTTGACACTCTCCATATAGAAAAATGGGAAATGGCTCCATTATAAAAAAGGCTAAATAAGGTTAACCATTTGGAGAAGTATGACTGTGTGCTTTTTCTGACTTGTCCTCAGCTGTCACCTAAGGGTTCTGTACTGGTCACTCCCAGAACCACAAACCACTTTGCATGGTCCTTTTGTGAGCAGGGGCAGATATCCTAGCTAAAACATTCAAATATGATGCAAAAGAAAATTCGTTCTCTAAAGATCAAACAGTTTTAGTATAATAGCAGATTACACAAAGGTATTAATCTGAAATCTGTGTTATTAAGGGACGCTTTTAAACATTAAAACATTTTAAACCTTAACTTCTGTATTATAGGTTAGGGACACACTTGGCCAAAGCTCTTTTGAATTATCTTCCTTGAAAATTATCAAATACCCAAATAATTGTCAGAGAAAATAGAGGGATATGAGTGATGCTCATACTCAGTGAGCAGTGTCGGTGCTGGCTAACTAGTTTGTCTGAGTTATCCCTCAGAATGGTCTTCAAGTGGGGAACCGTTGTTCAGGGATGCAAAGATTTTCTGACACTATTGTAGTATGGGCAAATACTAGGCCAGGAAGCAGCTGCAATGCAGAATGTGCCAGAAGATTTCCCTTTACAGTTTAAATATTTTTTTCTGTCATATTCATTACTGATTCAAATTCAATACAATTGAAGCTGATGAAAGGTAGTCAGCTGGTGTCAGATTTGTTGCCAAGTTCAGCCAAACCAGTGAAGTTCAAAATTCTGGTAGGTCTAAATAAAGAAAAAAAAAACAGCAAAAAAACCAAAACAAAATCAAAAAAAACCAAAACAATCAACTTTGGAAGATAAGGACAGGGAAAATAATATTTCTGATTTTTCCTCATTCTGAATCAGAATCCTTTCCTGAATAAGTTTTGCTCAGCTGAGAATTTAAATGATACTGAAGGGAAATAAAGCTGCTTCCAGTAATACACTCAAAAATAATTTTGTGACTTCATTTCATGACATGAAGCTACACAGCACATCATAAATTTATTTCCGAAAGTCTAGGATTTATGTCTGCTTTACATCCACATCACATCATAATACGATGTAGTTTGACACACCATAATTTGTTTTTAATAACACATTATTTCAGGCGCTGGAAAAGTGTCAAGCCTTTGTGGGATTTATTTATTTATTTTCTGTGCAAAATTAGTCACTGCTCTGATATTGCTGCAATTCCAAATTAATCCAGTTATTCTGTGATTTGATAGCATAGGGGAAAGTGTGTTTAGAATTTCTTGATGTAAAAAAAAGAAATTGCAAGAAAGACAGTGCTATTCATCACTGCATGCTTTGTATTTACGTTCTGTTTAGTGCAAATATTTCATCAGAACAGCACATGCCACATGGTTGACTGAAAAAGAGGAAGAAGGAAAGGCTTAGGGGTTCTTTGAGTTCTTGCCTGCAAACATACCTCAGAAAACAGAAAGAGAAACTTGCCAAACAAAGTATAATTGTATTCTTCTGAACCATCATTCTTAGTTTCCTGTGTACCTAATGTTTCATCTAGTGTATGATTACACCATTCCCTTTTTCTAGCTGCCCCTTTAATTTTTTAATGGTATATCACAACCATAACTTTTGTGTTAACAAACTCAAAGTATAAATGGCTAGCATACCATATCAAGTTTTACTGGCTACCACGATTTGCCTAAAAATCATCATCAGTACTTATATTAAAAATGTAAACATGTTTTAGTATTTGTGGGGTTTTTGCCTTTTCTTTCCCCTCATCCATTCCTTGATTTAAACTCTTTCTTATTTTTTTAATTAGAGGCCACATTTTGTTTCATTTTTAATTAATGATGATTATTACACTTACCATTTCTTCAATTGCTAATTCTAGCAACAGTATGAGTGTTTTGAAACATTGCATTTAATTGCTGTCATTACAGAAAGAAAAGCCTAGCTGGACTTTTCTTTGAGAAGAAAAAGAGAAGAGGCCTGAAAACCTAGCTAGCTTCTTTAAAATGATAATTTGAAAGAAAAGAATCTTTGTTGGATAATGCTTTTTTAAATCAGAGTAAATTGATCATTGTTGCTTCTCTGGAGAACTCAAAGTGATTTCACTACTTCACCTTTCTCTGAAACATTGTTTTGTCAGGTAAGACATTTTAAAGCCTTTCTTCTCATTTCTGTTTCTCACAGCTTTACATTTCCTCAGATTTGACAGATCATACTTGATAATTCATACATCTGTGACATATGGTACATTTCAAGTAATACGGCTTTTATTTTTTATCTTTACAAGCTAAAGATCGCAGCTTGGTATAGGTAATACTTGAGTTCTTGCACAGCAATATCTTTGCTTTAAAGCCTAGTCAGAATCAGCCCTGGACTCTTCTCAAGGACAATGGGCTATCACTGTTAGCTCAGAGAAAGGTGAACAGAAACAAGAAAAAGCATTGCCAGCTTGCGGTAGCTTTAACTATTTCAAGGAAAAGTGAAAGATATGATGATGTGACAAACTTTCATAAAGTGTATTTGCAATTTCTGTAGTAGGTTCAAGGTAAAAGAACTGGAAAATCTATGCCAGGTAGCTCAAACCCGATTTCCATATTGTCATACAAAACATGTTTTGAATTCATGATTCCTAATCTGTAGTTTTACAGAGTGTTTTAGAAACATAGCCACTGAACACTGAACTAGTAACTCGGCATTTCTGAAAAGTTTGTCTTTGTTTTTGTAATTTAAACATAAAATCCCCTTGTTTCTCCTTTTGTTCACTTTTGTTACATTTTATGCTTATCTTTATTTGCACTAAAATTACAGGAATAGGACCTAGATGCCATTTTCAAAAATTATTTAGGAACTGAATTCTAATAGAGAAATCATTGGATTTAATTGCTCAGATAATTTCCAATTTTAAATTCAGGCTATTAAGGAAGAAAGAGTTGAAAATTTCACCTTTTTTTCAGCATTAAAAGTATGCATGGTTTTACTCATCATTAAAGCTGCTAAATTCTGACTTTACTACAGTTCTTTAGTTAGTCTGCTTGGTAGCCAATAACTGGTACATATCTTGTGACCCACTGAAACTTTATGACAAAGACACATTAAATATATTGCTCTTAATGCATTTCAAATTGATACTTCTCTGTATCATGCTTATATTTGTACTGATGAGCATCTATTTGGAATAGCTTTATAGAAATGCTGTTAAATTTTCAGTCTAGACTATGCAGTCTTTGTGCAGTGTTTGGTGGTTAATGCAGGATTTTGTTTGCTCATCAGAAGTGTGGAATTCTCTTATTTTCACAATGTTTCATGTAGAAAAAAAGATGAGTAATGAAGTGGTTGGTGTATCAAAAATGAAATGAAAGGGGAGCTGTGTGTGTGTTAATGCTGTGGACTTTGAAATAAAACCAGGAAATGCACTTCCATATGGAAAGTTTTAGTCCATACTAACTTCACTGTCTTGCTCCACCTCATCAATAGCATTTTTCTACTTGTTTTTTCAGTAGTTTTAAATTATTAAATGCGTAGATAAGTATAACATATTTTGATAAAAGACATAGCATCCAATTATGGTGTTTATCAGTGTGTCATGAATTTCACTTTATGATCTGTGTCAGCAAGAGCGAATCTGAGTAAGCCTAAGACAACAGAATGAAGAATTTCACAACAGAATTTCCTTTTTTTCATAGGTTAATGCTCTCTTGTTGAAAGAGCAAGGTAATGCAGAGATTTTGCTAGTTATTGCTTCAATGTTCTACTGGAGTTGACAGAAGCAGAGGTATTGGTGTTTTGAAGGAGCACAAATAGAGTTAGTAGGAGAAACATTTGTAAATGTTTTAGAGTGCAAAGCACCAAAACACTTAAAAATGCCATTTCATAGGGAAAATATTTTTCTAGGCTCAGAGTATAACAGGAGTTCCAGGGAATTAAAACCAACCAGAACCTCTGTTTGGCTAAGACCCTCAACTTCTCTCACAAGGGCTATGCATGTATTTAGAAAGTTACATTAGATCATTCTGCTCATCACTGACCCACACCTCTTAAGGGGCATCTTGCAAGCACTGGACCCATTGAGAACCATAGGAAATATGCTACATGCAGTAAAAACAAACATAGGACCACTGAAAACTGTAGATTGCATGGGAGCTGAAGGTTCATGCATGCTTGACAGATGACCCTTTATGAAATATTCTTAATTATCCTAAGTGCTTAAGAGGCTTGTACTTGATTTCTTTTGTCCAGATATTAAGATGTCATTTTCTATATCATACTACAGGGAAAGTGACGTCAGGCTCTGATAGAGCTCAGTGGTTACACAACTTTCTACGTTACAGACTAAATGAGTAGGGAAATATTTTACCACCCTCCATCAGACATAATTTACAACATAGTAAAGAAATTATAAACAAAGTCACCTTTGTCTAGCCCTCTTCAAATAGAAGTTTTATAAAGAATTGTCTTTATTTGTGGCAGGTGTCTTGACTTCTATATGATTTTTTTAATATAAACACAAGTTTACATATATACTATTTTTGACTCTTCTGTCAGTGAGCTCTACATATCTTTAAAATAGAAAACAAAGAAATGTCACTCACTGGGAATAAATTTATCCATTAACTCTTCCAAAGAAATACATTCACATATATATTTACATAATATAGAAAGCTGCCACTGAAAAAACCCACAATTGATGTACACCCAAAGAAAACTGTTCATTTTCCACAGAAAATGGTGGAAAAGCTGAATAGAAAGACCTTACCCAAACACAAACCCATTTGCAATGAAGTGTGGATTTCAACAGACTAAAGGAATTATCTGGCAAGATGAGTTTCAAACACATTTAAAGAGGCTGTACCTACATTTTATTGTTGGATCTAAAATGTGCTCTTATAAAACTAGCAACTTAATTAAACCCATGTTTTCATTCAGGGATCCAGCTATTCCACTGCTCTATTTGAAACTCTGCAATACTGATTTTGACAGAAGGCTTAGAGGCAACATGCAAAGATCTTGTCTCAAATCTATTCATCAATTGACATATTCCATTCTCTGCTTCACACATAGTAAGACATATTGGAATCTCCAAATGCAATGGCTTATTGGGAAGTAACAAAACTCATAGGTTTGAGGTGTAATACCACAGTCAAATCTCATGTACTCTTCCACTTTAGGAAGAAAAAAAGAGTTATCTGTGGCTGTCACATCAGGTTTGTTTTTGAAATATTATTTATGTTTTGACCAAATTTCCATTTTCACAAGATGATACAAAAAGATATTTTAATACACAAGTAATCCTTAGAAGTGGTCATTCAAAACAAATTTCTTAAAATTTTGAAAGTTTTGTCAATGCAAGTATCTATCAAGCCCACTTAGGAAAGTATCTCATATTCTGATAAATAAATAGGGTTTATATGTAGAATAAATAAATAATTTTTAAAAATATTATATTTTCACATTAAATACTTTAGTTTAGTCTGAATGATGAGGAAAACAAACAAACATAGAAAATAATACAGCAAACTGAAGCAGGAAATTTTTAATAATTTTCAATATGCCTCAGGTTTCTGAATTAATTTTAGCATGTAGATAAAGAAAATAGAAAGTTAGGAGAAAAAGTGGAAGGAGTCAGGTATTTAGCAGTATCTTCCTTCCAGAGGGAGCCAACTGAGACAGTGCAGTTAGTTTAAAGCTTCTTTTCTAGAATACAGTTGCTCTGAAGCATGCTATTCCTTTTCCTAATTTTTTTTCCTAACTCTTCACTTAAGAATATATTAATCAGAAAAATTAGACATTCATTATAGCTTTACAGGAAAGTAGTATCCTATATTAAATTTTGAAAGTACAGTTGGTCAGTACTTTTGATAGGCAATGGATTTTTTAAAGTAATTGGGGATTTAGGGCATCTGAGGGAGAACATTCCAAGTTTTCAGGAACAAAAGGATACATGGAAGTGGCTAAGAGATGGAGAAATAAGTGTAAAAAGAAGAAATTAAAGACATTACTGAATATTTTCTATCAAGTCAAGGGATTAAATTGCAATGAAAAATGTTAACTGACTTATCTGAATTTTGTACTGATATGCCTAATGGTGTATATGACCCTGGGTAAAGTTTCACCAAATAAAAATTTTGAAATATGTAAAAAATTCTGCAAATTATAAGGCCACAATTCAGGTGGAGTCACTTAGGATACGCATAGGTGTCTGGAAAACTTTATGACTGGAAGTTAAGAAGGAGACAGAGCAGAGAAATGCAAGGTGCTTACAAGAATGGAGAATTTTACACACTATCCTCACTGTACATTTGTGAGAAGCACAATCAAGAGGCGGGAAGGATGGTCTAGTCAGGAATCTGGGGAGTCTTAAAAAGCAAAACCAGACCTTCACCTAATATCTCAGTGGTAAAAGTTAGTTTAAGGGAAGAAAAGAAGAAAGGAAGCAAGACTTAATTTAAAATATATCAGGAAATGGAAGAAAATATTAGTATTTAATTTTTTTTATTTTTCTAACAACATCACACTTGAGTCATCTAGGTAGTATCAATATTAATGTCAGTATTTCCTCTCACATGCATGCAGCATTAAATCAGTGAAGAGGCATTGTCTTGCAGATTTTGCATCAAAGAGAATTTTAAATATTTTCTCAACCTTGAAGTTCTTATAGTGGTGAATGTGACTTCTTTCTTTGTGGTTTTCTTGTGACTCTTTTTTAAATTGATTTTTGGTTTTTAGGTTTTTTTTATTATTATAGTAATTCGACATAGTTCAGGCTTTGTTTATGTTTGCATTGTACTGAGAAAATCCTTAAAACAGTATTAAAAATATTGACAAATAATTTAATTAGGTAAGTCTTAAGTGTCATCTTTCTTTTTTTCTTGATACCCATTTGGTTTATTCAAAATGTGGAGTAGAAAACTGTATGTGTTCACAGATATTTGTGATTAAGTCTTGAATTTTTAATGGAATATTTCAGACTATTCTATTTATGACTTAATAGGTCTTGCCTAGGGTGATCTGATCAGTCCAAACTGGATACTACAGCCCCTGTTCAGTAGTAGGAATATCATTATCTAATTTGTTTAAATGCAAATTTTGAAACCATCAAAATGCTGCTTCCAGATGCATGATGTACACAAGTCTTAGAATGAGCTGACTTGTCCTTGTCTGCACTCATTCACGTAAGATTTTTTAAATCATGGGGACATTCACCTGTGCACTTTGCCCAATTAGTACTTTGGAAAATGCTCAGTATTGCTGCAGTGTACAAGACTGTCTTCCATTCCCAATCAGCAAGAAATTTCTGCCTCTTGCTGTTTTTTCATGCCTGCTTTCCTATTGTGCAAAGTTCTGTATTTCTGAATTTGCTGTTCATCTTGGGCATTTTAGTACCAGCTATCTAAAAGACCACTAAGTATAAATAGCAAATACAGCAGATAACTCAGTGATGTGGTCAGGCAATTAAGTTAGAAATGAGATGATTTCATTAGCAACTGTTGAGGTTTGACTAAGATGTTTACAAAGATGTCATATCTGATTTCAGTACTTTCATAATTGACAGAAAATATATTTTGTTAATTTTTCCTGCTTTGTAATTTTTTTTTCATTATATAAAAAGTCTTTCACAAATTCTTTAGTTTGGCAGTCATTTACTTGAAATAAAATTTTAAAGTTTCTTTCTTGCCTATAATATAGAAAAGTGAATAGTAAGAAATACTTCTTAGTGTCACATGTGTTGGCATTTTCAAGTGACCCATGTTAAATAATTAACCTCATAATATTAAAGCTAATACAGCTAGTAAGATTTTCTTGCTTTGGAGTTTAATAAGACCTTAAGTACTCCGTCTCTGAAGCCAACGGCTACAATTACAGTAAAGCAAAAAAGGAATTCATTATAAGCTGGGGAAAACCTTTTCCAGATGATGAATTGTTAAGTTATGCCACTTTGAGGATAAAACCCTCAGATATTCTGTGTAAGATACTGAGAGGGATATGACATTAGGCAAGCCAGCTCATTCATTGTTAGGGACCTCCTGTGCTGTGTTGATTTATCTGATATGTGCATGGTTCTGTTATCAATGTTGAGCTCCTTTGAATTTGGAGGTATTGCCAATATTTTTATCCGCGGTTCTCTTATAAAAACCTAGTAACCGAAACTAGTAATCTTAACCATTTTATGTGTAGCATTCTGGAAAGAAGAATGTCTTCTTTGTGAGATTCCTTCAAAAGCACAAAATATTTCCCTTCCTTCCCAATGAGTAAGAACTAGTTTTTATAAATTGTTGTTTCCCTAATTTTCCAATATTGATGATTCAGAAAGGTGTTCCCATTTTGAAACTTGCTTTTTGCTGTGGTTCCTTTTTTCCTTTCTGTTTCTGTTTTTGTTTGTTGTTTCCTCCTTCATCCAGAATTTTTCTCATCACAGTTATGCTTGAGGACAATTGAAATAGATGGAGATTATTTCTTTGTCTGTCCTTGTTCATAACACCTCTGCCATGTGAAAGTAGAGATTTTCTCAAATCATTTGTGTTTGATTAGTCTGTCAGTGCCAGAGAAAAGCTGAGACTCGTGTGCCCAACTAGGCAACGTCCTTTTATGGGGATCCTTCTCTGAGCAGTCCTGTTGGATTGGAGGGCAGTTCAGCTGACTTGTTCAGGGCTATGTGCAAACAGAAGGCCCTTCTCCTGGATTTTCACACCTTAAATTGATCTGTCAGCAAAAGGAAGGATTCAGGGAACCATGCCAACAGCAAGAGACTCCATTCTGGGTCTCTATAGGCCTTACTCCTGCCAACTGTTAAAAACCTGGAAGGGCTCACAATTAACACTTTATGGAGTAACACTCTATTAATATATTAGAAAATTCTGACAGGTTAAGGTTTTAAGATTGTCAGTGATAGTATCTGGCTGCAAAAAACATATTCAAAGCAATATACAGATAAACTCTAGTCCCTAACAAAAACTGGCTTGGAATAATCAATCAACACATAGAGTATAGTTCATACCCCCCAGCCATCCCTATGGGAGAGAGGATAGGTACAGACCATTAACTGATCCCAGGAGTTACTATGGATTCTTCTCCAACTTCTCTCAATTTTTAACTTATTTTTATACTATTTTTATGTTTAGATGGAGGTTGAGTGAATCTAGCTATATATCATCTTCAGTGGCAGGTGGTCATACTTTGGAAGAGGGTAACATCAGCAGTACATCTGAGATATCCTTTGGGATGAAGGTGGGCATCTGTGATCTTCCTACAGCTGCTGGTCCAAGAGCAAGAAATCTTTCTTCTTTGGTTGAACAGCTGCTATGCACCTTATCAGCTACAAGGTACCACTGAGTTCCCCCCTCTGCAAGGGTTTTGACAGAGACTGGTCATGCTGTCGCCACTCCATTCCACCTTCTGTTTTGCCCCCCTTAAGATATACTGTGTGTGGCATGCTGACTGGATGTAGTGCAGGTGCATTGCGGTTGGGCATGCTGACCGTATACCATCTGGAGGGTGGCAATTGCATTTCACCCTATAATTTTCATACAGTTATAATTTCTGTTAGAGTGTGAGTATAACTTAGTTCTATCTGATTTTACCCCTTGTCATTTTCCCACACACTTCTGATGAAAACAAACATGCTATGCATTTTATTCTCATTACAGTCCTATTATTGTATTAAAATGATGAATGCTATGCATTTTTGTATGTTCTTTCAAGCTTTGCAACAAGACTGATATGCAAAGTATTCAGAGATGTAGCTGTTCATTAAAGTAAGCAGGTAGGTGAACACTTCCACTTTTAAAATATTTCTAAAACCGAAACCATTTATCCACAGAATATTTTGTCAAAGGAAAACAACATCTATCACTGAAGGAGCTCCCTCACTTCAAGTACATTATCCAGACAGAGGCAAGTAAAAGGGTCTGCAGAAGAGCGAATAAGTAACAGGCTCATCTAACAACCATTCTAATTATGAAAGTAGAGAATTAAAATCAAAGAAATCAAGGTAAGACAAGAACATGATACTGCTCCTATATTGACTCAATGACTTTAAAATGCATTCATATGTACTGCAGAATTACAGAATGGCTGAGGTCAGAAGATATCTCTGAAGGTCATCTGGTCCAACTAACTGGTCATGCAGGGCTGCCTAGGGCTACTATGTAGGTTGAGCTCCTGTTAAATTAATAAAATTATTAAAGGCTAAAACATAATTCACCAGGCAGAACTAAAAATAAACTGTGGTTTCTTGAAGTTTTAGAAAGTGCTATTTTTATAGGGAGTTTTATTGTTTGGAATAATTAAATGATTGTCTTGTGGTATTGTTTGTAACAACATTTTGTTAAAGAGTCATACAATGAGCCAGATGCAAAATTCTGGCTATTTTCCTTTTCAATTGAGAGAGCTTGGAATCTGTAGCCTTTTAGCAGAACTTTTAAACAGGCAAAGCATGCTGTCATATATTTCTAGACAGCATACATTAAGTGAAGTTAATGTACAGTCAGAGTCATAGTAAAAAACGGGGATTGTTTTCCCTAGAATAGATCACAGGTTTTTTACATTACAGAAATGCTACTACCTTGGAATACTGAAACCATGTATTTTGACATATAACATATACAAATATACAACATAAAAATAAAACATAAACAACATTTGTCACAGAGAAATCTGTACTTCGACTTCCATATATATTTTAATGAAAATGTCAAAGAATTCCAAAAGCCAGCATTTGGTTACTGCCAGGTGGATTGGAAAAAATTAAGATGGGTCACAGTTAATTAACCACACAACATAGCTGTAATACAGTCTCAATTAGAGCATTATCTTCTGCACAAGGGCTAACTGCACTGTCTCAGTTGGCTTCCTCCGGAAGGTCTTCTTGAATTACAGACTTTTGTTTTAAGGCTTCAATTGTGATAAAATAAACTAATCCAAGCAAGAGCCAGTCCTTAACTAGACTAAGACAGAGAAGCATTTGCCACCAATAGCAATACTAAATGTCAAAC
>NW_005054323.1:1564432-1590275 GCF_000277835.1 Geospiza fortis
ATTCCTGCAGTAGATTACCTACTGTTCTGTGCTGGCTGGTGAGGATACAGAGAGAAGAGCAGCAGACCTAGGACTGAAACTTGCTCTGTAGAAAAGAAAGAATACTCACAGGTCATCTTCTGAGCTTGTGCAGAAACATCATTTTATCAAATTACTAAAAGTGCACTACTCAAGTCTCTCACAATGAAAAGGCATGTTTTTAAAGCTTAGCTGGTGAAAAGCTAACACATCAACTACTTTTGGAGTTGAATACTGTATAGTATGGGCCTTTATTTGGGTTGTCCCAACAGGGACAGAATTTGGTCTTAATGAAACTTGTAGGCTCTTTCAACTCTATTTTATGATTCTATGATTTAAAGGTGTGTTTTCTTTATTTCTATAATGCATGACATGGACAGAATAAATGATATTATATCAGAAATCAATCTATATTTTCCATTTTCCTTTCTCCTTGATTTAGTGGGTAGCCCTTCACCATCATACTTAATTCCATGCTAACTATTTTTCAAGTAAATATTTACTTATTTACATGTAGTCTTTCTATTGACATTTGCCTTAGAGTATTTCCCTCAAGTTAACCCATTTTTTTTTCTTTGAAAACCATATCCAGCTTATAGGATCTTGCTATCATGTTTTAAATATGGAAAAGAATAATAAGAGAGCTTAAAGCCAAAAGTATATACACTAACCTCATATTCTCTTTGGCATAAAGAGTTTTTTGCCTTACTTTTTGTTAATTTTGGGCTGGTCTTTTCTAAAGTGTTTAGTACTAGAGTGCTTTTTGAAAATTTAAGCCCAGTTTCTGTTGACTTTACCTGCCTCCATGGACCAACCTTCTAAAAGGAGATAGTCTTGAATCAGACACTGATAAATGAAGAACTGACAAGTGGAAACTGATGTTCTGTACTATTAATATTCAGTAAAATGCACGTATCAGTAGTGCAATGACAGAAGCCAATCCTTTAGTTCTCCATTTAGTTACTATCATCATGAATATAATATTTCTTATCAAGAAATCCATCACTGTGTGGAAAAGTGGTTATTAGAAGAAGCTACCCAAACATTATAGACAACTCTTAAACTTTTCTCAAAGAGTTATTATAAGGGAAATCACGGCTAATTTTGACAAAACAGCTGGTATGTTTTTAAAATGGATTTAGATCATGATTACTAGCGATATCAAAAAATTACTTGATATTCCAATATGTCTTCAATTTTGCGTCCAACTTACAGACACTATCATATGTCCTAAGGAACAAAATACACAAATAAAAACATTTTGTGATCCATTAAAATTATTAGTAGTATCATTTTTTACTATTAGTAGTATCATTATTTACTATTTATACCTCTGATGGTATAAATTCTCTTTCAATATATACACAAAGTAGATAGAGTATAACTTGCTTAAATGCTGTTTCAAATTGACAGATTTTAGAAATGGTACTAAGAAAACATGTGAAATTAACTGTAACTATAATACTTTTCACTAATAAGATCTTGAAAGAATGATTAAATGCAACTATTGATATTTTCTTTTGATGTCTATGTTGAGAAACATCTTTCTAATATAAAAATGTAATATAAATATTCAATGTACCATATTTCTTTCATGTTTAATTGCTTGCAAATCTTTGGCATTACCAAAGTATTAAAACAGCAAGATTTCCCCTAAGTTGCAAATGTTCCCTAATGCAAATGTTGAATTCTGTGCAACCACTGAAACAATATTCTTTGATCTGAAAGTGTGTAATATGGTTATGTTTAGGAATCCTTCAACCTTTTGCCAGTATTTTGCTATTACTTGAAAAAATTTCATCTGAAATGCATCATCTGCTTTTGGTCTTGATTTTCTTGTCATCATCCCATGCAATGCCTGCAGCCTTTTGCATTCTGTACTGTCGCAGTTCCCTAGACTATTTCCATGCCTTGGATTGTCTCTCAAGAGATTGTGCTAAGGTCATCTTCCAGACTTCATTTGAATTTAAAATATTATATCAAACAAATCTGAATGAAGAATTTGTTACTTTGCAATATTTAGTCAAAAAGCAGTTACAAATTTAAATTCAGTCATATGTAACAGGATATGAGATAAAGTTCACCAAAAGTGAGTGATCATTTCTGGATGATGAAATGCCAAGAAAGTATAGGCCTAATGTTGAATTCTCTTTCATTCATCATTAATGAACAGCAGGTCCTAAAATTTAATCTGAAGGTCTATGAAGTAAAGCTCTGGTAATCAGAAAGCTTGAGCAGTTATTTTCTCAGTGCCTTGCCAGTGCTTTACCTGCACTGATAATGTACTTTTCCCATTACAAGACCTTTAATATTCCATTTTCAACAGTTACATGAAATACCAGCGTCAGTAGTGTCTTTTTTGCCTTTTTCATCTAAACAGTTATCAAAAGCAATTTGTTTTTAATATGGACTTTTTTTGTTTGTGTTTTTTTTTGGTTTTTTTTTTTTTTTTTTTTTGTCTTGTGAACTTTATTATTTCTCTGGCAAGAAACAGAAAGAAAAGGAACTTCAAAACGTTGACTTTCATTGACATGAAACAAAAAAGTGCACACTGTGCATCACAGATGCTTTATATAGGTAAATATCTGCAGACTTTATTATTTCTAATATTGTCTCCATTTGTCAATGCTTTGAATACTTTTTACAGAGTGAAACACAAGCAAAATAACCTCACAATTCTTGCCTACTGTTCTTCCATGTATATCATTCTTTCCTCCCTAAAGCATACATGTATGCTTTAGGGAGGAAAGACTCAATACTCAACTTTGTATTGAGTTTGTAGCAAACAGAGTTTGTAGAAAATATTCTTGCCATGCAAGTTCCTATGTTTTACCTTATCTGACAAGAACACTTGAAAAACAAAGATTAAGCCTGACCCATCAGTAACTTAAAAGATTTTTAAGTTGAAGAAATTGTAGCAAGAGCACTTTTTTAATGCTTGTGACTGGTAAGCAAAAAATAGTTTGCATTCCCTGTGGTTTTATAAAAATTGTCAAAACAGTGTAGTTTTAAGAGTTCAAAGACTTAACTGTCTTAAAACTGAAGAGGAAGTGGCGATTGCGTAATGCTAAGTGATATATTAGAAGCATATGAGAGGTTTTAAAGTGGCTTTGTGTAGAAAATAATAAGCTACAGAACTGTGTATAGCAGTGTATTGCTAAAATTCTGAGCTTCTAATATTGGTTTTATAAAAAGTTCTAACTCTGAATCAGTAATGTACTCTATTTTTTTTTTTAATATGTGACACTATAATTTCTGGTAATATACTTCAGTAGCTCAACAAAGCTTGCATGCCTCTGCAAGGAACCATTCAGAAAAAAGTGACTGAAGGGGGTACTTTCTGTGGGTTTTGGAAATTCTCCAGAAACTCAGCTGCCCTGTAGAAATTATTGTAGTTCCCCTCCACCCTCCCCCAGTTACGAGAAATAATGAATGGTTATTTTGCGCCATATCTTCGGCTGATGTAAATTGTTTAAATGTCAAGGAGGTATGACTATTTTGAGCAGGAAATGCTAATGTATATAAATAAATTTGCTCACCTGTGTCCCAAGCTAACAGATTTTTGAAAATATGAAAATAGCATTTCTTGGATATAGATGATATCTATGAAGCCTATGAACTAATTTATATGCCTGATTAAAACACCACAGAAAGTTCTGCAATGTTCTCGATACTGCCTTTTTGTATTTTGGGGAGTTTACTATTTTTTCCTGACCTGAAACCACAAATTTCACATTTTCAATATCAAAGCCATAATGGCATTATCTAATATTAAAAGACCCACATCAACAGAGTGTTTAGTTCTTGTTTATTTTAAAATTCCAGAAATATTTATTATATATGTCAATTCCTCTGAGACAAAAATTAAGCACATGAATGAATGTTTTGTTGAACAGGGCAGGCTCAATGGAGCTTAATTTTTTAATGGCTATTTCACATTTAAGTGATAAAACATTCTATCTGATCATTGGCTTCAGTGGAGCTTTCCTAGGCCCTATTTTTTTAGGTTTGACAACTGATTTTATTTACCAGCTTTTAATTTTTCTTATTTCAACAATTGTATTCCTACTGAGTAACAATGTTTCAAGTACAATTCTATGGCTGTTGAAGCTAACTGGCAATCAATGTACACAAGCAGAGCTGAATAGAATTTTCAACATGAGAATGACTAATGAACAAATTTCTATTTACGAAAAACTAAATTTTGCAGGAATATTTATGAATATTTCAAGTTTCAAAAAAAAGATAGTTTTTCACTCAAGCCAAGTCAACTTCATGTGAGGGTGAATAAAGTAAAGATTAACTTCCTCATTGTGACAAGAATTTAGTGCAAGGTAGTGCAGGTACATGAACATCGGTTTCCCCTTTTTCAGTGAAAACTAAACTAAAGACTTCCACAGTTTTCCATGATTTTCATAGTCCTTTTTGGCTTATCTGATGAGGTAGTATGTACTCTTTACATTTAACTACTGGTTTAAAAACATGAAAATGTGGGGGTTTCCCTTTAATTTGGGAAGAAATTAATCCATGCATATTTTTCAGGTTATGGTGATCTTTTTTTTTTTTTTTTATTTAAGTAGGGGTTAGTGTAATGGAGACAATTTTTATTTTTCTTCATGTGCCATGACGAATCTTAGTGGTCATAAACTTCTCTCCTTTGTATGTTACCACCCTAGACATATTATAAGATTGATATTACACGCTAAGGAAATACAATATTATTTTAATGTCTTTTGGCTGATTAATTTTCTTAAGCTCAGTTAATTTTTGGGTTTTTGTAGCTATTCTGAAGAAACTATTTTTAATCTATTCTGAAATTAGGTTGCTGTCTGACAAGTAATATGCAGTGGAAATGTACATTTGCAGTTGTCAAAAACTGAATTATTTGAACTGTCAATTCAAACACCAAGGATTCAGTTTCAAGAGCTTGAAACTACAGTGTTTAAGGAACAAATTCTCTAGCTATCCTATGTCTGCATACAGATCTTCCCTCTACATTCATCATAAGTATTCTTTTCCCTAATGGTTTAACAAATTAAAATTTGAAGAAATTAGTGTTTTTTCTACTGCAATTCCTTTCCCTTATTGTATGCACCTGACAGCCATTATAGGTTCCTTGATGATATGCTATACAACAAAACCTTGCTTATATGTGAGACATAATTTTCCTCTTTTTTGCTTATTTTATTACTTCTACACCTTTTCACTAATTGTTAATTCCTGCATTTACCTTTGCCTTTTCTTTTCATTGTCAAACATCATGTTTAGGAAAGTACCTAATGGATATCCTGTTTCATTAGGACTTTCTTTAGCTCAGCACTGTGATGCCAGCACAGGACTTGATTGTAAAGCACTTGCAAATCCAATTGGGTTAAACTTTGAGTTTTCAGTATTTGAATGTAAGAAATACCCAAGTTACTTTAACAGGATAAATGTAATTACTTCCAATCATATTTTATGTTTGCAGTGGAGCAATACTTATGAAAACTGCCTCCTGTATTAATGATGTGACACTGATTATGACTGGTGATGGGTGAAAGCAAAGACAATCCAGGTAAGGTTATAAGAGATTAAATGCTATTTGCCTGACAGGCTGAATTTTACATCTTTTTTTCCAGATCCATGAAATCTAAATGATTGCAGCACAATGAAACATCTAACTATGTACAGGCATTAGGAACACTTATTGCTCTTGTGATCCTATGCATACCACTGGACATCTTTGTTTTGCCTTTTCTTTCTGTCTTGTTTATATTTATCTTCAATTCACAGTGTGTAAATAAATGCTTTTAGCTTTCCCTTTATAACTTTTATCTTTTTTTAACTTTACTAGTAGTTTCTCATTTTCCCTTACTTTTGGCAGTAGTCTTACTTTTTTTTATTTTTCCACTCTTATGTGACATGTTTTTGCCCCCAAAAGTTTACAGTTGTTTTTTGTTTGTGGGGGTTTCTAAAAAAAAAAATCCATGGTGTTTTCTCTCTCTCTCTCTCCTTTTTTTCCTCTTTTCTTTCTGTTCTTTTTATTTGTTTGGTTTCCTCTTTGTTTTTTAATTTTAGCTGAATGACCTATATATATCTAGGTGTATGCCTTGTGCAACAGACATACTATACCCTGTGTGGTTTGATTATGTAACTTAATGATCATTGAGTAATTCCATGGAAGAGAGTGGATTATTTTCAAGTCAATGGCTATTTTAATAATAATGGTAATTTTTATTAACCACAATTATATAGTTTCTATTATGCTTTTTGACTTACATGAGGAAGAAAATATTTTCGTTATTTCTCATAGTATAAATGACCTTGAAACAGAGATAATAAGTGAATACGGATGAGTTACTGAAAGTCAAAAATAATTCAAAGGTATTTCATTTCTACATTCTGTGCAAACAAAAATCTGCGAAGACAAACTGAAACATTGTAATAGTTTAGAAACTTTTTAGATTCTTCCTTCTATACTACAGTTGCCTCAAAATGCTCTTAAAAATATTAAGAATCATATGCTTTTGCTTTCTGCCTCTTCTCATTTAAAAGTTCTGCCCCTTAATTAAAACTGGATCAAAAGCCCCAGACCTTAAAAAAAAAATTTAAAAAGATTCTGGTTTTAGAGTGCCTTGCTGTGGCAGTTAGCACATAGAGCTTACTGCTGGGAAAGGCTAATGCTCAAAAGACAGAGGAAAATAGCACCTGCTTTCTCACGCTGGTTTATATTTGCAGTCTTGATAAAAATGCAGGACAGCATATGCAGAAACTGTGTGGAAACACTATTCACATGGTAATTCCTTTGTATCTGAATAATTTCTTTTCAGGTGCCTGAATGAATGCCAGACTAGTGGGAGGATTCGAACATCCCTTCCCTTAAGTTAAAAAGTTCCACATATATCATCTAACTGATGTCTTACATCAAAGACCACCACTTTGGGCAACCAGAAATTAAATGTAGACTTACTGATTGAAATCAAGCCCAAGTTAAACTAAAATATTTATCTTCAGATAAAAAAAAAAACTCAAATGAAATTTACCAAAACCTTAATTTTTCTAGATGAAAAGTAAAAGCATTGTAAAGTTTTCCTCATGTTATTTCCATTCATGTCTAGTGACAGAACACAGAACTGGGCTGACGTGCTAAATCTCAGTCAGATACAAAACACTATTTTTAATTAAGTTTTTTTTTCACAGGCCAATGCAAAATAACCCTAAGGTTATGTTACCAAAGGTAACATTCATGATATAAGAAAAATAGGTGTAATCAAACTGGTAACATGAGTCAGGACAGGTGGATCAGAGCTGACACTGTACTTTTCTGAACTGTCACAGCATCTTAATCTTCGTTCAAGTTAGGAAAATGCTTAACCAAGTGCAAGCATTCTGTACTCAGAGTTTCTGCTTCACGTTTGATGTGCCTGAAAACTAAAGCAAATAATATTCCTATGTGAGCATGTCCAGTGTCATTTTGACAAGTTTCGTGAGATTGGCCAGTAATAACTGATAAAATAATAGTCTGACTGGAATGAATTAGCTGGTCAAAATCTATAGCCTTTCACATGCTGGAAGGCTGGTTGAACATGGCATCATCAGTTTTAGTTCCAACATGTAGTTGTACTGGTGTGTCACTTAAAATCTATTTGCAGCATAAATTAAGCCAAAGAATTGCACCATGCAAGGTAAGGATATACTAAGTAGCAAGTTGTCATTAGACCGCAAGTCACTGAAGTCTAAGTCTGTGTCCTAAGTCCTTTTTACCTCTCAAGCACCTTCTGTTCCAACATTACTGTTCAGATTGGAAACAGGATATAATTTAAGGTAAGAATAAGGAGCACTTCCTTTACAGTCTGTTATGTATGCCCATTTCTGCTTGTGTTGTTTTACTGTGTTTTCATTACACTTCTGCTGACCCAAACAAAAAAAGCCATTAATCACTGTCTTGATTGCTTCATTTCAACCCAAAAAGCTAAATCAGTTTTCCTGTAATCCTACATGTGGACAGATAGCGTATCTGTCCACATCCACTAAGAGCTCTTTAAAGATTATTAACAAACCATGCTTAAGTATGCTGATAGTTTTGGCAAACCCTTTGGCATCCATAGATAAGCATAATTTTCTGAGCAAAACAATAAACTGGGCTCAGATTTACATAATTTTAGTTTTGCTTACAGAAAGTTTTTGATTCTCTAGCTGTTGACACTCAGTACCCCAAAAAGTATGGTTATTTTTCTAGGACTAAAGGAAAGTATTAATTCTACATAAGACTAAAACATTTTGAATTTGACCCATGTTCCTGAAAGGTTTCATTTTTCTTCTAGATATACACCACATAAAAGGAAAGAAAATTAAGTTTTGCTTTCAGTTTTGCTTTTTGCTGATTTAATGAAAAATATAACTCAAAAGTAAAACAGAAAACCTGCTCAAGTCTGGGAATCTGTGTGCCACAAAACAGCTTTTGATAATTCAGTTAAAAACAATGGAGAAAACACACAAAGATGCATGTGGGCAAACTTTTTGGTTGCCAAAGGTGTTGAATGTGCCTGACGTAGGTTGTAAGAAGTGTGCCAGGTGCCCTATTGTGAGAAGAGTTACAGAAGTCTACTCTTGCACCAGCTGAGTTCAGTACATAAAGGGTTAGCTCTTGTTCAGCGCTGCCTGCTGGAAGTCAGAGGTCCATAGAACCTCTGACAAAGTGGCATGACTGAGAGTGCAAATGATCCTGCTCTCATCCACCAAATTGTGTGGATGTTACATTAATGTTGTTGACAGCCATAACACAGTAATTAGCAACAGTAAATTAGATTATAAAATGCCTGTACTTTCTTTCTAGTACTGGTAAATCAACGGATCTTCCCAGTACAGAGATACAGGAAGTAGTGTCAGCTAGAAATGTGTATATAAGAGGAAATAACTCTTCTGCAATCTCAGGAGTAAAATACAAGGAAAGATAATAGTCAACTGCCTTTTACAATCCTGTGGTTAAAAGCCATTCCTGAAATACATTATTTTCTAACTCAATTTGAGAGCCAGTAAGCTCAATTTTCACAGTAAGGTAGAAAGTGATTTGCAGAAGGACAACATGCATTTAAAGACATGGAGAAAACCCAACTAAATCTTCCCCTTTTTCCTAGTCACATCAATTAGTCATCTCAGCTTCAAGGGTATCAGGGCCTTTTAGTGATGCAGCAAAACTTGCCTGGATTGCATGAAGAAAAAGGACAAAATAGGAGGAAAAGACTGAGGTAATATTACCAAGGAAGTCTATGGCATTTGAAACAACATTTTAATGATCAATATTGTCTGCAACAGTAATAGTAAAAAAGCCTCTCTCCACTGAATTTTTACCTCCCTTAATGCTTTTTCATCCTTGTTTTGGAAGGGGGATTTAGTCTACATTTACATTAAAACCTGGGATTTTTTTATTATTATTTATATATGTCTCTGCATGTTTGGAATATTTCTCAAACAATCTCTTAGTTGTGGAGTAACAATGTTATGGCCTCTGTAATTAGATCTTCCACATTGTGAAGGGCTTGTTGGATATCATGTCAGTCAGTAAGCATATTATTAGCCAAGATGAATTATAGATGAGGATATGGGTTTGTGACTGTTGAGGTATTGTGTTGGGAAGCTGTTCTGGCTCTCTCTGCTTGTAAATGTGAAGGGAAGGGATTAAATGCAAATGCCACAGCCACTGCATTACTTGTAGGTTAGGGTTTTATGTTTTTCATTTCAGTTGTTCTCAAAATCCCACTGACTTATATTTATCAGGTGTAGCCAGAAAAAAACCAAAACAAAACCTCAACTCTTGTCCTAATGCTGATGGGACAGATTTCATGAACTATAGTCTGAGGAAAAACATATTAACTGTAATAAATAGGTCGTATAAAAGTTTTAAATCCTACTATAGCTAATCAGTTTGAACAAGACATTTAAGCTGTAAATAGCTTTAAAAAGTAAACAGAGCTTTGCACTAAATGACAGCTACTATTACATTTTCTGCTTCTGAGTGTGAGAAAATTAATGTACCAAGAAAATGCCTACTATTTAAAGACATCTTGCTCTAGACATTTTTAACAACTGAAATGTCTTGTCATAAAATTATGCACTGAACATTAGAAACATATGTACCACTGGAAGCCTTACATGACAGCACAATCTTCAAGATCTCCCAATTTAGGATGCTGCTAAAACAGAAAACACAACAGGAGTTACAAATTAGCTGGCCTACCTAATTAAAAAAGATCAAAATGGAGCAAAGATTTTCTGTTCTGCAATACCACTCTATGTTTGAGAATTAACTAGTGGATTAAGATTTAACCTGAGGAATTCAGCTGTCTGAATTTGGGGGAAAAAAATTAACAGATAAACTAATATAACTTAAGGTGATAAAGTCATATTAGAACATTATGTATAAATTTACGTAACATTGGTTTTGTGAGGAACAATTCAAGTCCTGCCATGATTCAACACCAGTTCCTTTATTTATCTGGTATTGTTAGGATGTGGACTTTTTGTTTGATTTTAGTTAGTTAAAGAGAAAAATTTGTTATGCTCTGTCAAAATGATTTTTATTTTGTCTCAGAAACTTTTGTGTCTCCAAGCCTCAGAATATTTATATTACAGAAATATAAATTTCTATTTTAAGCAAACTAACTTGTATAACCTTATACTTCATGTTGCTTCTTTATGAGAGATGAGGCTAAAATGCCTAACTTCTCTCTTGTAAAAAAACAGTGAAATCAAAAGTTTCTTTAAAGGAGAATTAAAAGGCTGACAAGAAAGCTAGTGTAGGTGTGCCTTAAGTCCCTGATCCAATAGCTGTCAGTGTTCTTTATGTTCAGTCAGCTTAAGAAGATGGACTGCAAATAGGCTTTATACATTAAAAGAGTTTAATTCAATTTTTTCATTTTTTGAATATTTGTACTGACACATATTACAAAAATTTCTGCTCTTCTAAAAGTGGGACGTCATGATCTTCAAGCATGGTAAAGAATATGTGCTTCCTGAAGTAGTGATGGTGCTCAGCAGTGAATATTTTCTGGAGAGTTTGTCAGTTGTAACACAGAAAATTCGTTTTCTGAGCGAAGATGAGTAAATCTTGTACATAAAATTTGTGATTTTAACATACATTATGTTTTTTGCCTCCTTCCCTTTAATCTCTGGGCCTCTTCCCTTTGGTGATGGTGATGAAAAATAATCAGGACCTTCCATTCCTCCCCCCTCCCACCAAACACCCACCCTCTCTCCCATGCACCTGTCTCAGATGGGCAGTATGAGTTGTCCTAGATAAAGAACACCTAGTCAGTATTGCAGGAGGATATGTTTGGATGGTCACATAATTAATGAATTCCAGAAATGAGGGAACAGAGGTATTAGCAACTCACTGTAGGTGGACACTGGCCTGCAAAAGAACTTAAAATACTGTTGGAGACAGGACCAACTGGGCAAACTGGTCTTTCAAGGCTGCAGGCAGCTTCTGGGTGCACATCCTCCTCATCCCCTCCCCTGCCCCTTGCTCACAGGGACGCCTGCAGTTGAAGACTGGGAACACTTTTTTGGATGGCTGAGTGAAAGAGTTAAGATCCAGCCAAACATGGAGATAATATCCTAAAGTAACTATGTAAGTATTTCATTGCTTCACATTTATGAATTCTGTAAGGCAAGAAAACCGTAAACCAATTGTAAATAGGTCGGGCTACACTTCTAGCCTGACCTATTTATGATTGTTTAGACATACACCATTGACCAAATCTGAGATGAAGCAGACCTAGCCACACATAGACTTCTCCAAGATGAGAAAGCAAGGGGGTGTCACTGAAGCTCATGACTAAACAGTCTCATAATCAAGATATTACAATCTGTAGAAATAGATAATAGAGTTGTTAATCATACTCTGCATTGGTAAGATTTAGATATTGTGCTGGCAACAATTCTAATTATAATCATCCACCATTATCACCTGTTTCTCATGCCTGGTCAAGAAACTTCTCTCAACTACCCTGCTTCACCTTCTTATGCTTTTTTCTGCTCTCGCCTCAATTTTAAGCAACTCTATCTGTGGGGAATGCAAGCACAGAGAGCTCCCAAGGCCTCAAACATACAAGCTCAGAGACAGAGATGGATACAGTGTTTGACCTTAGACCTTGGAGAAGGCTGGGAGGTTTAGAACATAATAGTGAAACACACATGAAATAAAAATGAAGATTTGTCATTTAAGCAGAAATAAGTTTTAAGCAAGCAGGAATATGTCTCATGTAAACAAATAAATACTTTAAGCAAGACAGTAGAAAACAAAATCTAACAATAGAACTTTTTATAGAATTGGAAAAAAGTAGAAGATACACCAGTGAGTTTCTGTAGAATTATATGCCTGGATAAAAAGAGATACATTGCGGCAAATAGTGTAAAACATAGCAATTAATAATTGGTTAATTAAAATGCTCGTGAGCTTGTGGAAGTAGCTGATTGGATAAGAAATTTTAAAAAGACATTGAAAATAGACTTATAACAACTTCTGATGTACGGCTTCTGATGTGATGGTATGCACTAATGTAACAACCTTACGGTCTCACCCTTGCATGAGACTGATTTCACAATAAACCATCTTTTAACTGTCTCATCAGTCGACCCTGTCTACTCATTATCCCAAACATCCATCAAGAGATATTGTCAAGTGGAAATAAAGCGAATGGCAAAATGCAGCTTTTGAAGAGGAGATTAGTTATCTATCTCCAACATCAGCGATTCAAACAGCAAAACTGAAGGAAATAGATTTGAAACTAACTGCACAAAATTCATCTTCTCTTACAAAAACAGGACTACACAGAAGGTTGGGATTCAGGGTAGGAAAGACAAGAACAGAAGCTTCAGAATCTTTCAAGAATTATACGTATGCAAGCGATTCATTAGAATAAGGCCAAATCTGCTGCTGACAATTGCTGAGAATAACATTCACTGGAATAACTTGTAACAGGAAAATGCTACTTAGTTTACAGACTTTAAAGCAAAATTAGGATCAAAGCACTTCATTAATTTGTGAATGGTATGATGGATCAGCACTCAGTATACAACACATTCAGGATCAATAGCAATTATATAACAGATGAACTATAATACCTGACAAACAAAATAACATTAAAATGCAGACACACAGTCACATATGCAGACACAAACATGTTCACATGCACATATTCCCCCATTACACAATCTTTGGGGATTGTAGTCACATCCGTAAGGCCCCAAAAAATCCTTTGATGAGACTATTAGAAAAGTTTACAGTTTTCATGTATCCTGCGTTAGATGCCAGGGAGAAATACTGACAAAAGATTCTCAAGAAGCTAAAACAACATATTATTTTACTGGCCAATTCAGAAAATCCAAGAACTTTGCCAAAAGTTTAGAGCAGCATTCAATCAACATTGAACACTTCACAAAGCACTAATTTAGCCTATTTAACTTAGCAAATTCCAAACCCATCTGATTTTAAGTTACTCAAAACTCTAAGAAAAGGGAATTAGAAGAAGAAGCAGAAAGAGAAAGAGAGAAAGACAGAAAAGATGTAGAGAAGAATAAATATAGTTACCAGCGCTGGTTCCACTGGTGTTCAGCTGATAGAATCTCCAAGAGGAGGTAGGGTCAGGCTGTGTGCTTACCGCAGGCTCTGGTTTATGTACCGTTTGGTTTAAATACCCTTTGGCTGAAATACGCTTTGGCCCTCCTGGGCCCTTCCCCCAGGTGGGACCTGCGGTCACTCGGCCACTGCAAGGCCAGCCCAGGGCTCCAGGCTGGGTGTGGGCACGGCCTCCGACGGGCCCGGGCCCGGCCTACCCTGCCCTGCCTGCACACATACCGTGGGGTTCCAGATAGACGTACTTAAGAGTGCCTCACAACGCCCCACTTCAGAATGTGTATGCTCCCTTCTGTGCCACTGTGCCGCGCCAAGTGTCCACTTGGAGTGCCCCAGCTCGCTCCAGCACAGCGGACAACGGGGGACACTCTCCTGTTCCTCTGGAGGCCAGGAGGGTGGCTAAGGTTCTTGCTTTACATAGATGAGGCACTGAACAATGATAGCAGAAGTAAAGGAGCGGACTCCTGTCGGGGGTTAAGTCCGGGTTCATTGTACGATGGTATCAGAGGAACCCACAACACAGGCCAGCCAACCAAGAGAAGACCCCAAGATGACCTGTGCAACAGTTTACAAACTGGGGAGGATACAGGGGACTGGCCCACCCGTCTACCAATGGGGTATACGTGGGTGTGGAGACTGGGAACACAGACAACTGGGGGAACCAATAAGGGTGGTTCAGGGGAGGGACCCCGGTGCCAGAACCTATCATTTGAGGACCCTGGTGGAAGTTTCTAGAGAGAAGGGACGGGCTGATGAGTGACAGGCAGGACACTGGGGAAGGGTTGAGGGAATGACAGCAGTTTCAGAGGAATCAGGGGGTGGAGGTAAGGAGATTGACGGGGAGGAGGAGGGAGGAGGCAACAGGGGCAGAACCATTTCAACAGGGGGAAACTGTAACAAACCAAAGTACAAAACAGTACAACAGAACATACAGGAACACAATACAACACCTCTGTGCCTGCACACCCTTTCTAGGGGAGATGCATATTTCAGCATTACTTTCACCTGCACCACACATTACACCACACTCACCCATGTTTATTTTCCCTGAGATTTTAACAATAGCAGCTGTGTTTGCTAATATTTGTCTAAACAATGGTTCCATATTCTGAGTGTAATTCCTTTATAAAATGCATATGTCAAAAATTACCAATTTTAAGAGAAAAACCATAAAGAAACAATGAAACACACAATGACCTGTAAGAAGCAGATTTTTTTTAGTAAAGCCTAGTAAATTAAGCTAGCGACTATCCTCAAGGTTCTTCATCTTTTGTTGGTAGATTTTAAATATTTTTGTGACAAAAATTATGATTTCTTTCTGAATAGATCATTGTCTGGAGTTAGGTTTTGCCTATTCTAGGAGGCACAGTGATATCTAATTTGAAACAAGTCAATTTTTGATACAATCATTAGCTCATTAGTATGTTTGTAGAAAACCACCCACAATGGAAAATCCAATATTCTGTGCTCTCAGCAAGGAAATTTTGCAGTGTCACTGTAATTGGACATTATGTAACTGCAGATTATTCTCTTGGACCTAATTATTCGTTTGTTCTTGTATCTTACTGGACAAAATACATGAGATGCTTTAAGATAAGTTTTTTTGCCTGAAATTTAGCAGGAAGGCAAAGAGAAATCTATTTTTTAAAAGCCCATATCAAGTGAGGGGCTGTCCACAGTCAGTGTAGACCTGGAAGGAGTCTCTGCTCCCTGGCTGTATTTGTTCACTTGCTCAGACACTAACTCTTAGTTTGAAGAAAGATTAAAAAGGCAACTTATCCCTTTGTGGGTATGTTACTAATCAAAGATTTGATGAAAATTAGATCTGTTTAGAGGAAAAAGATGAGGGGAAGAGACCACAAGCAGTATATTAATACAGCACTTGTGGCTTTCCTTTATGTTTCTTCCTCTAACTGGATGGTGACTTTGAAGCTGTCAAAGATGTGATGAAGCATTCCTAAAGTAGTAAGAAGCAAGAGCCTGAAATCTTGATTTTTGTCTGACTTGAAAAAATAAACTAAATATAGGTTTTACTGGACTACTTCAACAGAAGGCGTTGGCTGAATATCTGCTGTTTATGTTATAGTCAACTTTATATTCTGTTTTCATGGAACAGGGAAGAATAATGATGATGCTTTATGGAAACAGTTATGACTTAAGTGGAAAAGTTGTGAGGAAAAAAAAGAAAAAGAATGTGCTAGGAGGAAGTGACTGAGAAACTAACATAGGGATAGAAGATAAACAGAGTCTTTGTGGTGGAGGGCTGAAGGATAAAATACTGATTTTCAGTAATATTATGGTAGTGTTGCCTGTTTGAACATCAGTCAAGAAAGAATAAGATGTCCCCTTTCTCTGCAAGTGTGATAACAACAAGGCTAAATTCTAACTTGTGTTTTAGGGGGCTGACTTTCTAGGCTCGCAGAAAGTTGTGTGTGCGAGCATGTGGGCCAAGAATTGGAGTGTGTTATTTGTTAGATGCCTGAGATATGAGAAGGCTCTGCATTCTTACATTATATTATGACCAGAGAAAAGAACCCTTTACTATGAAAAATTGATACATTTACCATTACTAAGGTGTTTTAGTTACACTCCTTGGCTTCAGCCTCAGCCATTGACAGACATTTCACTACTTAGTAATCTGAGATAGAAGGATTATCACAGAATCACAGAATCAATTAAGTGGGAAGAGAACTCTAAGATCACCAAGCCCAACTTCTGACTCAACACCATCTTGTCAACTAGATCATGGCACTGAGTGCCACATCCAGTCTTTTCTTAAACACCTCCAGGGACAGTGACTTTGCCACCCCCCTGTGCAGCCCATTCCAATGCCCAGTCACACTTTCTGTGAAGACCTTCTTCCTAACATCCAACTTAAATTATGTAGAATTCCCAAAGAAACTGGGAGTTTTATTTTGTTGAAGAATATATTCCGATTGAATAATCTTTCCCCAGCACTTTTGCATCTAGATGGGCTACAGAGAATCCATTGATAACAGAGTAACATGCCCTTTGGTTTAGTATGTATTATGAACGTGTGGTTTCAGAACTACAACTAGGCTCTATGCAAGGCTTTCTGTACAACAAAATACAACAGATGAAGGAGGATGAGATAAGGATGGAGCTTGGGGATTCTTCACTGCATTCGTCTTTATTCTGTAGCCACTACTTCTCACAGATCCAACTTTTTTTTTTTTTACACCAGTGATCTTTTTGTTAATCAGCTGTGTCATGTTCTGGCTTACAGGAGACTATTCCCTGGGATAATGCATAACAAAGCTTAAAGCCCATAGTTACATTTTGTAACACGTAAGCATAATTTCGAGTTTGTCACTTATAGAACTCACATAAGAGTTATTGTTTGCCTTGAAATAGCTGATCATTAAATTTTCTGTGGCATAATGTGTCATTGCAGAACCATTAAGTTTCTGAGACATATTACTAAGATTTTAATTTCTGCTGGAATGTGGAACAAAAAAAATACTTTCCAAATGTTTTATTTCTAAATGGATTTATTTGGATTCTTTGTTCTTACAAATCACTACTGATGTAGAACTTAATTATATTTCTGAGAAGTTTAAACTGCTGAAGTTTGGATCCTTTCCTTAGTTGGGGACTGTTTCCTTCTAGTAACTTGAGCAAGCCTAATGCTGCCAAATTTTGCCCTCCCCTGACCTCTATTCTTTCTGAGCCTGGCTGTGTTTTTGCTACAGAATGCTGAGATCTAGATTTCATTGTCAAGGAATGCCTTGGAAGGTAAATCTTCCCACGTGACAAAGTTGTTTGGCTTTCAAGACCTCCCTATTACAATTCTTAAACTTTTATTTCCAAGTAGGGAACAGAAGGAGTCATAAAAATGTGAAAAATATGTGTTCTGCGGGAGAGCTGAGTAGGTAATGCATCACAAATTTTAATGTGCATACTGTTACAAGGTAACCACATTTTGGAAAATCTGACACAGTTCATTTGTTGATGTTTTCTTTTTACTTTATTTCTTCAGATTTCTAAGCACATACTGTGATGTAGATCAGAGAAAGATGATAGACTGAGGACTTTTTATTAACAGGGTATGGACTTATTCACTCATGGGTCAGTCATAGGGACAGTCAGTAATGGTATATACCTGAATTCACTTCTCTCCAGTTAATGCTAGATAGGGCATACAAGTGAACTCATATTTTTTTATCCCTTAGGAGGAAGCCCACTGCTTACTTTCCAGATTTCCTGACAGATGCAACAGAGGCCAAGATTGAATGGTGACTGACAAAAGTGTATAAAGAAACTGTAAGTCCTTGTACCCAGGGTGAAGTCCTTGGATCTTGAGTAATGTAGCATGCCTCTTTGAGGCATTTTGATGGAGAGATAAGTGTAAGACAAGAGCTCAGCAACTGACATATTTATCAAGCTAATGAAAAAATAAGAGACAGTTGCAACTGATAAGTACTGGAAGGGCTCATGAAGATTTCCTGAGGTCTCTAAAAGGAAACAGGGTAGTTTTCTAAACATGGTGTTTCAGTGAGCATCACAATGGACATAACATTTTCAGTATACTGATGAGTGGGCTGTGAGCTACACTAGCCTGAATGGGCTAGTAAACTAAATGAGATGCACAACTCCCATCTCAGTTAAGCATATATGGGATGCCCTGCTCAAGGACTCATGAATAGTCATTTTGCTTACTTTCAGATGACAACAGGTTATTTAAACCTCAAAGGAGAAAGTAATATCCAGAAGCTAGTTCTCTTTTCCTATTTACCTTACTTCCCATCCCACACAGGGGTATTTTTGTTAAAATGGTGTGCAACACTTATAATACAGAACTTGGAGGTAGAAAAAAAAATTACTAGTGATTATCAAAAGACCTCCAAAACCATCTGAGGGGGTTTTTGAACAACGATGTAAGGCTACGTTATGTAGAGTTTCCTAATTGTAGCAGAATTGTAGATATTTTTTTTCAGATAAAATAAATAGTTGTACCCCTTTAAAAAAATCATAATTTTGAAAAGATTTTAAAGTTAAGATATTTAGGAGGTCTAAGCTATTTTATGTGAACAGTTGTTAGAAATCTGTGTGAAATCAGAATACAGACAAGAATTTAAATTCAAACCATCTTGTTTGGAAAACTGCAGTCAAAATCAAAGCTTTAAACCAATCTAAATATGTAATAGTACTGAAAATTTTTCTTTCAAAAGTATATCCAACTTTCTGCTATAAAAATAATATATGGGTTTTGCTACACTTTTTAAATTCTGCCAGCTCTATTCAGACAAAGTGCTAGGATTAATTTTTTCCTCTACTATTGCTTCATTTCAAAACTTTTTCAAAGATTGTGTTTTGTTATTCTTGCCATAAAATTTAATAGGCCACTTGCCCATCTGAAAAAGAAACGGGAAACATTATGCCTTAGGTCCACAATAATTTTGGACATAAAAATTAGACATTTACCCAAATATCTTTAACTGTCTTTTGTGACTTTCAAAGAGGTGAGGCAATTTTGAAACTAAATAGTTTGAACTCTTCTGATTTTAGAATTTCCTGTAATTAAATGAATTAATTTCCTGTTTATTAGTTTAACTATTAGGTTATGGAAGTGTTTTGCTGACGTATTGGTCTTCATTGCCTAAAGACCAGTAAGGTATCATCAAATCCAACTCTCTGCTCCTCTCCAAAGACAGCAAACTAAAACTATATCATATAGCAGTACACAGATGCTTCTTGAAGACTTTACTCCTCCAAGCTGAACAAGTCAAGTAACCTATGCAGAATTCCTTCTCTTGAGGCCTTACAGCATCTTCATCACCATCCTCCGGACACATTCTAATTGTTTGACATCCATCTTATATTGCAGAGCTCAAAACTGCACACAGAACTCACAGAAAGGGAGATCCAGCATAGGATAGAGTGGGACAATCCCCTCCCTCAACTGTCCAGCAATGCTGTGCCTGATGCACCCAAGGACATGGTTGACCCTCCTGGCTGCCAGGGCACTGCTGACTCATATTCAACTTTCTGTTGACCCAAAACCTTTCTGTGGGGCTGTGGTCCACCCTCTTGTTTCCCAATTTGCAGATATAATTAGGATTACCCCATTCTAGGTAGAGAATCCTCCATCTATTAAAATGCTATCATTTACAATCTTTCTTATTGTATATTTGACTCCTGTGTCCATATAATTTGTAAAACCATTAAAGAACACTGACACTAAAACTGAGCTTTCAATTTGAGTCTCTCAAATGATTGGTTATCAAATAGTAGGCACTTTCAGACATTTACATATCCAGCAGCAAGCCCAACCATATAGGTAAGTGCATAGAAGATAAATAGGGATTGAAATATTGTGATTATTTGTGTAGATAATGAGCTCAGCTTTTTCAAGATCTGAAAAATAGTACATTAAATTAGTTCTTTAACTATATCGTCTTTTTCAGTAAATCTAATAATGGAGGATGTCTCCCAAATATTTTAAATCTGGATAATTTAATAGCCAGAAATAGTAACACTGGTTTGCACATTGCAGCAGAATGTAGGAAAAAAGATAAAAAAGTTTGTAAAAGAGCACTAAAAAGCAATACTAATAAAAGTTTTAAGCTTGCATTCTTTTACATCTTGTGGCTAATTAATGTCATCAACTCTAATACACGTATTCAATTAAAGGATATTTTTAATTTGTCCTTTTGTGAAATATTTGCTTACTTGCCATTTGTTTTTCTTTAAAAAAATCTGTTAATTTCCAGTTCTGCCACTATCAATATCAATACCAGGATTGTACTTCTTTTGAGAAAACAAGCATTTATAAGTTCATTTTCCTTGTCTTCTACTCTTATCCCTGAAGTTCAGAAATCCTAATTTTTTTTAGAACTGTGGTGCATTCAGATTTCCTTTGTTCTTTTACTGTTTCTTTGCACAATTCAACCATTACTTTTCTAAGTGTCTCTTCATTAAATATCTTCATTAGATATACCTATTTTGTAAGGAGTTCCTAAAAAAAATGTGTGTATTGCATTTGATGTTTTGGTAAACTTTCTGTGAAACAAGTTTTCAGTAAATATGATGGATGCTATGCATATAACCTTTATTATGAAGGCATTACATGTTTTATCTGTTTATTGTGCTCACTCAGCATTCCCAGAAATAAAAAAAAAAATTAAAAAAAGTAAAAGTGGCTTATGCTTTTATTTTAATTGGAAAAGGAATTTTCCATAAAGAACTGTGGAAAACATCTTGTTCCATTGCTCTTGGTCCAGGGATTTTTAGTCCTGGAATCAGCATGAACCTAGAAATTTAGAGTGAAATCATTCATATTGAGAACTTGATGTTTGTACTGCAGCATAGTCTTTTTAATTCAGGCAATTGAAATGCATCCTCTGGGCTTCTTTCATCCGCATGTTCCAGGAGTGCTCCATCATATGAACCAAAATATAAATGGAGACAAGGACAATATTTGTTTCAAGATCATACTCCTGATCCAAGCAAAACACTGAAGTAGATACATCCATAAACTGTTGGTTCTGCTTATCTGATTTCCTATTTCTTGCAAATATTTTCCAAATCACTGTTCTCCTTTGCATATGTGAAGCTTCTTCTATAATTATTGATTGCTTTGTTTTGTGGAATATTTTGAAGTAAGTTTACCTGAAATCTGATGAGTCATGTTTAGAGTCTTATAGAGGTATGTTTGGGGAAAAAAGGCTGAATTTCATGGAATCATAGAATAGTTTGTTTTAAAGGTCATCTGCAGGGAGATCAAGTTGCTCAGAGCCTCATTTAACCTCACCTTGAATGTTTCCAGCTATGGTGCATCCATCACCTCTCTGGGCAACTTGTCTCATTGCCTCACAACACACATTGTAAAAACATTCTTTGTTACAGCTACAGGACCTTCTAGGTCCTGAAATCCTGCTATGAAGTCTCCTTGGACCCTTCTCATCACTAGGCTGGACAGTTCCAGCTCTCCTAGTCTGTCTTCATCGGAGATGTGCTCCAGCCCTCTGATCATCCTCATGGCTTCCTCTGGACTCACTCTAGCCACATAATGTCCTTCTTCTGTTTGGAGCTCCAGAGCTGGATGCAACACTCCAGCTGAGGTCTCAGCAGAGCAGAGCAGAGCAGAGGGGCAGAATCCTCTCCCTGCTGGCCACGCTACTTTGGATGCAGCCCAGGATGTGTTTGATTTTCTGGACTACAAGTGCACATTGTCAGGTCATGTCAAGTTTTTTGTCCACCAGCATCCCCAAGTCCTTCTCGGCAGGACTTCTTACAATCCCTTCACCCCCCAGCCTGTGTTGGAACCAGGGGTTGCCCTGACCCATGTGCAGTACCTTGCACTTGACCTTGTTAAATCTCATGAGATTCCCATGGGCCCAGTCCTCAAGATTGTCCAGGTCCCTCTGGATGGCATCTTGTTCTTCAGGAGTTCTGAGTTCTTCAGCACCACTCAGCTCAGTGCCATCAGCAAATTTGCTGAGGGTGCACTTGATCCCCTTGATTATGTAAATGATGAAGTCTTCAAACAGTACTGGTCCCAGTACAGACTGCTGAGGGGCACCCTTTTTTACCAGTGTCCATTGAGATACTGAGTCACTTACCTCTAAATTCTGGATACAATTGTCTAAACCACTAATTCATTGAATGATCCATCCATCAAATCCATCTCTTTCTAATTTAGAGAACAGCATGTTCTGAGTTCTGGAACTGTATCAAAGGCTTATAGAAGTCCAGATAAATGGCATCTTTAACTCTTTCATGTAAATGACATCAGTAACTGTCCACAAATAATGTAAATCCATCACAGACCACTGAGTTGGTCAGGCAGGACTTGCACTTGGTGGAACTGCACTGACTATCTCTGATCACTTCCTGTTCTCCCTGTGCCTCAGCACAGCTTCTAGGAGGATCTGTTCCAGGATCTTCTGAGGCACAGAGGGGATGCTGATAGAGTGGTAGCTCCCACAGTCCTCCTTTCTATCCTTTTGAAGATGGGTAAGATATTTACCCACTCCCCTGGGACTTCACCTGACTGCCATAACTTTTCAAGTATTATGGAGAATGGCATGGAAACTACATGACTGAACTCCATCAGGACTCTGAGATTAATTCCATCAGACTTCAGAGACTTATGTATATTGAGGTTTCTCAGGTAATAATGCACCTGATCTTTACTTACAGCAGGACTTTGCTCCCCTAATTCTTGTCTTGCACAACATCCGGTTGATAGGTGTGGGAAGATGTGTTGCTGTAGAAGACTAAGGCAAAATTTCTTTAGTATCCCTTTTGTTCTTGGAATAATGTTATTTTTATTTTTAAAATATCTCACGGCAGATGGATTTAGGAGTAATAAGATATGGTGATTTCTTTTTGATTTTATATCAGAATATATGACAGGTTTTTACCTCAATGTCAAGAAACAAGCAGCTTGGACAGTCACATAACATTTCTTTGCATAAGTGACATGACATAAAATAATGTTGCCATCAGAAACTGAGCAGAACGAAATGAACTAAAAGGTAAAATCTGAAACTTAGCAGTGGATAAAAAAGTCACCAAATACATGGTGTTCAGTCAGTAGCTTCCAAGAAATTTCATGTTTCTGGAGCCCCTGTGTCTCTGAACAGAGTAAAAGCAAAAATGTCATTAAGAAAGTGTTGACAGATGGCTTTTATGAACTGTAGAGTAAGTTTGACACATAATGCATTTGAAGAACACTGCATGGAATAAACTAGGCTGCAATATTTTTTAGATTAATTATTGTGACTGTGATCTTCCACTATAGTTATAAACATTCTTTATATAATTTGGTGTTATGTGTTTTCCTTTTGAACTTTCCCTTTGACAATAACACTTTATTCTTAGCATGCAATTTAGACAGCTTATGCTTAATGAAATGTGGCACACTTTTTCGGGATCTGACGTGTTTTGTATTTTGTGGTCTGTTTCTTGTGTTTCAAGATGTCTGTAAAAATAAAAAATAAGAAAAACAGCTTGTGAGGGTTTTTTTCCCCTTTATACCATAATCTTATGCAATGCTGAAAATGTAATCTTAAAAGTATACTGTAATCTATCACCTCAGTTTCCTTTTCCATTAATTGAGACTAAAATATATTTTCAAACGCCAATTGTGACATGATGCATACTTTTGTACATAATATCCTTAGAAAGTAAATGAAAGATTCTTTGGTCATTTTGTGTCTCTTTAGGCTGTTGTTATCTATTAATCACAGTTTGTGCAGTATAGAATAGAAGACCAACATTTTAAAAGAAAATCTAGTCATATTTCAGAGGTTGTGGGAATAGTTTGCATTTCTTGCTCCTAATACATACAGCTTCTTTGCTACCACTGAAACATGATGTGATACTTGCTGTGACAGTTTTCACAGGGGTCTTAGGATGAGGGAAGAGATGAGGATCTGACTCCATGTTTCAGAAGGCCTGATTTATTATATTATGATATATATTATATTAAAACTATACTAAAAAAATTGAAGAAAGGATTTCATCAGAAGGCTAGCTAAGAATAGCATAGAAAGAATGAATAACAAAGGCTTGTGGGTCCAACTGCATTCCACAGCAGCAGATAACCATTGTTTACATTTTGTTCCTGAGGCCTCTCAGCCTCTCAGGAGGAAAAATCCTAAAGAAAGGATTTTTCATAAAAGATGTCTGTGACAACTTGCCACTTGTAATTTCATAAATACTAACTGAAAAACTTCAAATTAAAAAACCTTAAAATTTTGCAATATCAAACCCCAAGGTGCTCAACTTTATTCTGTATTGATTCTGTGATTTTATTAAGTTTATCATGGAATATAAGTTTAAGGGAGATTGAAATAATTGCTGTTAGAGATCCAAATTAATATTAGATAGCTTTTATTCCTTATCAGATTCCTATTATTCCTATATCAGATTTTTTCAGTATTTCACCTTTTTCCAAGAGCCATCTTCATGCTAGTGGGGATATAACTTCTTTGGTGTGTACGCGTTTCATTTTGGTATGCATCTTCACATTGCTTAGCGAAGAATAAATGAAAGGGCTCTATTTTTTACATACTTATATATGTGGGTTATACTTTGTATGTTTTTAATTGAATAGGGCAGTACTTTCCATTAAAAGATGTCTCTCATTACAAGGAATGCTGTTATGGAACTGTGTGCTTTAAGCTTGATTCTCACTCAATTTAAAAGAAATACTTTGAAAACAAATACATCAAAGCACAGGAAAATGGTTAGTAGGCATTCTGTTTTCGAAACAGATGAGCAAATTCATATGATGAATGGGGTCTCTGGGTCAAATAAAGCACCCAATAATCCTAAATGGACTGGCAGAATTTGTGTAAATGGCCCTACTGATCTATACACAGCTTTCCTGTTTTTCTTTAATAACCACTTCTCCTTTCCCTGCTACTGAAGAAATTATGGGCTTTTAATTTTTTTTTCTAAAGCTGACAAATTGTTTCATTCTTCCTCTGTAAAATGCACTAGTTAGCAAGTGATATTCTTACTGTCCAGTTAGAATCCTATATACATCTTCTATTGCCAAAACCTTGCTTAAACTAATTTGAGCCTTAGGACTGAAGTTTGATGATCTCTGTCTGGTTCCTGGTGAATAGTTGTTTATATTGCAAGAAAACTTCTTAGCAGATACTACTGACTTTCAGATGTGCAGAAAAACTTCAGTAATTGTACAACAAGCTGAAAGGACAAAAATACAGAGCTATTCACTCATTATTTGAAGTTACATCTTCTAAGAAAAATGCAGTAAGTTTCTTATAAATTTAATGTGATTCTTTGCTAATGTTTCAATTACCTTGTCAAGTTACATTTCTATTATAAGAAAATTGTTATTAATTACATTACAAATTTAGCATTCTTCTAAGTTCAATATGCACAGAGAAAGTCAGAAAAACCACAATTATTACTTTCTCTAAAAGCCCTGGGAGAAAAGATCTGAATTTCTAATCATTCTACTTATCGTTCTTTGAATACTTCCACATCTGTGTCTGGAAGAAATCATCACTTCCAGGCTTAGTCCCTGATTTTACAACTAATTCAAATAATCAGCACCCTGGACCCACAAGGAAAATATTGCACTCCAACTGAAGTTTTTAATAGAGCACAACTAAAACAATACAGAACTGATACCTGTGTGGATAATATTGTTAGGCCCTCTAGTATAAACTTTTTAAAAGAATAATCTTTTTTGCTTTTCATATCTCC
>NW_005054323.1:1590365-1619640 GCF_000277835.1 Geospiza fortis
TATTTATTTACATAAAGAAGTATTTCAAGATTTTAGTTAGTTGAAATTTTATGGCTACAAGAAAATGCTTTGTTTCTTAATATAAATTTTCTCATGCAGCTTTGAAATTTAAAGCTCTCATATAATGGTATATTGCTTCTAGCAGTAAGTAGTAGGTCAATTTTTTGTTTTGTTTTGTTGGTTTTTTTTTAATCAATAAAAAAATTTAGATTAATAAATCTAAAATAACCAATAGTCTTCTGGAGGCAAAGGGGTACAAATTCTCAAGTATGATGTGGATTTAGAGGTGGTTTAAAAAATAAACTATTTAGTCAGCAGTTCATAAGGATATTCATTAATCAAATCTAAGGTATTGCTGTTGACTGTGGTAATTTTAAGAGTTAAATACACCTTAGAACTCTATTATTCTCATTCCTAGTTAGATATCTCTTTCTGAGTCAAGAGGCTTGTTACTAGATCATGCAGAATTACAAATTTTGTAGGTTACATAATTTCTGACCCTGTAGTATGGCGACATCAATCTTTGGGTTACTGACATTTTAAACTTGGTGGCAGCTTTTAGATTTTTGTCTGTTTTGCCAAACTCAGTTGTTATTTTTTGAGCCAGTTGGACAAAAAAAGCAGGTCTGTGTGGCTGTTCTGGCAGGCATTTCACCCCAGCTGGTCAGTCTATAGTTGGTTTCTGCTAGATCTCCAAGTAATTAGCAATTCAGCCTTAGTGAAAGGCTTTTACAGCCTTTAATGTGTGAGAGGTGAGCCTTCAATGTGAGAGGAGGTGTTCTACCCAGTCAGTAAATCATTGGTCCTTTCCCACCGTTGGGCCTAACAAATGTAATATGGTAGATGCCACATGTTCCCTGACTGCTTAATGTTCTGCTTTTATCTCCTCTGATTCCTATGTGAGATTTTTTTTAGAGAGCTGACCAACGTCCTGACAGAACTTAATGGCACAAATTATGCAATAGATATTCTGTCTTTAAATAAAGAATACTAATAAATAAATAAATAAATAAATAAATAAATAAATAAATAAATAAATAAATAAATAAATAAGGAAAACTTCAAATGCCAAACAAAACAAAACAAAACAACCAAAAAACTCTCCAAACCAAAACCAACATTTCTCCCTGTGACTCCATGTCAACAACCCCCAAAAAACATTTATTCCCATTTTATGGATATTGAGTAGATGCGCAAAGGAAATTTGATATGCATAGCTGTTCATGCAATCCCTACCTAAAGGTAAAAGTTTAGTTCTCCTATCTAAAAAGTGGGTAGAGCAAACAGAACAGTATCCTTGACTCTTTATGACAATGACAATTCATCTCCCTCACACTACACGGACTTATTTTCAGTAGAGAAGCAGATTCCATAGCTTGTGAATGGTACTTTCCTAAAGGCACCTTTTGAAGAATGGTTAAAAACACCTTGTGAATGCTCAGGCATCTATGGATTGTAATGTGAACATTTTTTTAGTGTGATGAAAGGCAAGGTTTGTAGGGGGAGTTGATAGCTTTTATCTGACTTTATATTGATGGAAAAACAGCATGCGATAACCATGCTAAGCTCATTCTCAGGACAAATATCCTCAAAAATAGGATTTACAAAAGTAAGTTTGATATGAGCAAGTCAGTGGAAATCTGGAGGAAAATTAGATGTTTAAAGGAATTCAGGTACACAGAATTATTTTTTCATCCACAACAGAAACTCACAAACATAAAACTTGTAATTTTTAGTTTTTATTACATTTAAATTTCATTTTATAGCACGTGGTTCACATCTAATATAAACATAGTGGCACACAGGTGAAAATATCTACTAAGGACATAGAAATGAGTCATTAAAAAAGGTGAAAATTGCATTGGGATGTGCCATCAGGACTAAGTCAGTCTGGATTTCAGTGCAGTGTAGCTGACACAATGGGCCATATTTTTTCCATTAGATATATAATGCTAGAAAACTTCTTGACGTCAATGAAAGTTCTGTACATGCCTATGAAGGGAGAATTTGTCCTGCTGTGGCTTTCTATATTATCATGCATTTTCCAGCTATAATAAAGGGCACCTCTGTTTGTCTTTCAAAGTACAACTTTGCCACCCAGATTTCAGAGGTTTTGGCTGTGTTGTTACTCAGTGTGGAACTTAGGAAAGAGAAGGAAAGATTCACATGTGCACAATAGAGCTACATTTTTCATATTAAAAAATTGCCGTTCACATGCTGGGGGTGGGGTGAGGAGGGACAGGATATGCCAATCCAATAGTTAAGAATCTTTTTCACATAACCATATGATACCACATAACAAGTCTTGGAGAAATTATGGCATACACTGGTACATACCACTTGAAGTGAAAGGAAGATGGCAAATATATTGGCCTTATACTTAGCAACAGAAAAGTTATTTTACAGAGATTGTGGCTTGCAGAGCCATTAAAACTTATTAGTTTGAGTGTAAAGTCATTGTTTTAAAATTTCCTGCTTTACAGTCTGTCAAAATAAGCTGTAAAGTATGTGTTCTGTATATAATTACCTCTTCTGGTCTCAATTCATACACCAGAGTTTGGAAGGCATTCAAATTTATAATTTTGTTTAATTGAAGTGTTATAATTAGCCTACTAATATAGTCATTCACTCGTCATGTAACTGAATTCCAAGATGCTTTACATGCACATTTCTAATCAATTATGTTGCATGTTTTTGTAGATCTTATATCTTTTTCTTAATGGGCATAAGAAAACGTTTATTTTCGTTATTTACCTTCTCCTCTTATGATCTGAGTACTGATCAGTATGCTGGACTAGCTGAAGCCTTTAAAAAAGAATAAAAGTTCAGAAGAAAAATTTCTTCTTACAAAGATAAAGTTAGAAGTGTACATCATATTTGGATCAGTGGATTGGGGCACAACAGAACAAAAAAAAAGATGTAACTAAAGTCAGTCGTGACAAAATATGTACTTGAGCTAAGAAAAATTATAGAGTGTTTTTCACATTTTTGAGCAAAATGGCAAATGCTAGAAAGCTGAACATGTATTTTGTTTTGTTTGTAGAGTGTAAGAGGTTTAAGCCATGAAGTTATGAAAGACTGCCCTTTTTTCTTTTTCCGGTGATGGTTGCTTCCACAATTATGTCTTCTTATTCCTTTCACTTAGACCTGTATATATCATTAGGACCACAAATCTCCTTGTTTTCTTCCCCAGTGACTAGGAGATGACTAGAAGTGGGAGCACTCATTTAGTCACAAGTTTTGGTCATGTTTGAAATATATGTTTGAAATACTTCCTCATTATTTTTTGGTTTGTTCTTTCTTTGTTTTTGTAGATTGGCTTTTTGGTGGCTTATTGTTTTTGTTTTTTTTTTTTTTCCTGATTCCAGTAAATTTATGACTGTATTTATGTATAAATATTATGTATTAGTCTGAGTGCAAAGGAACTTACTTACACTGTGATTCTGAAAAACTTGCAGTAACAAAAGGAGGGCAGGCTTATGACTTATTAAAATAATAGGTTAAAGTTCCTGTTGACTTTTATTACAGTTTCTTTAATATTTGAATACTTAAAGATTATGTAAATATCATTCACGTTCTTCAAATGCAAGTATAATTTAATTTCTATTCATACCAGAATCTTGTCTGATACCTTTTTTTTTACTCCTGCAGGTTTTGGATTATCAAATGTTGGATTCAAATGTTCCAATCAAATGTTGGATTCAAATGTTCCAATCAAATGTTGGATTGTGGATGTCTGATCCACAGACAACTCCTTGTAAATACACACTCTGCCCTACAGTATCTTCAGTGCGTGGAGTTTGTTTTTATTAGAACTCAGAGTGAAAGGATGGCTGATTAGCTTGACATATAAAAAAGGTACATGTGTGGTATGATGAACATAACTAGAGAATGCTTGCATATTGTTACTTGTAAAATAAGTAGAAAAAAACTCTATCAAAATTAACAAACATCAGTTTTCAAATCTAAGTACATTTTCTATGGCACATGTAACTGAACTGTGGAACTGAAGAGCACAAGATTTCCTGCAGATCAGAAACACAAATAATTCAAGTAATGAGCAGGTAAGCCATGGAATAAAACTTCCACATGAAGGCTATTAATCCAAATATTTCTAAATAAGCATTGTCTCAGAAAGATTAACAGTTCAGATTGTCAGAAAACAAACCAGTGACAGTATTCATGACTTTTTTTCTTCATGAAATCTTTTCTTAAAAATTTACTCTTGGCTACTGTTAGAACTACCATTTTCAAATTAGATTGTGTTTTGATCTCATGTATTGCTAGACATGTATGAATTGCAGAGGGCTGCTCTTAAACCTGGAGCATTGATTAAGTTAGCAACCGTCATATATGCTTCATTTTTAATCCCATTGGAAACTTTCAAAAAGCAATAAAGTGTTTAAGGGTGTTTGCACGCAACACAATGATGAAAAGAAGACTGTATTATGAGAATAAAATCAGAAAGAACATATCTAGTTCATCCACTAAATAATCATATAAAATCATTAGTGGGATTCTCTGAGCTTTGAGACAGGCAGTGGAGAAAACTCCAGAGAGCATGGTGAGTTTTTATCTTACTGAAGCCCATACCTAATTAACATGCACATCCTTCTTTGTTTGTGCCCTTGTTTGCTCTGTGTAAACAACTTGGTATAGCTGTTTTCCCCTTGTGTTCAAACAAGCAAAAACCTTTGATACTATGAAGAAAATTAGTAACAGGTGAAAGACCATGTTTAGCAATGTTGGTACAAAACAGGCGTTTGTTTTAAAGTATTTGTCCTCTAATCTTCTTTAATTCCTAACAGATAACTGTTGTCTGTCAGCAGAACTCACGTATATCAATTTCTCTGAAGCCCCATGTAGTAAGAATACACATGAAAATAAACACTTAAGTAATATTCATTGTACACACTAAAGAAGTGTGAGGGAACATATGAAATTATTGAGATTTACATAGGCACATTTGGCTTCCTTTCCATATTTACTTGAACTGCACAAGAAAAATTGAATTGGATTATCTCACTCCAAAGTATAGACTATTATCAGAATACATATGTGCTGTGATCAAATGCAGTTAAAGTGTTTGTGGTGTAGAAAGAGATTGTAATTTACAATGCTCTTTATAGATTTCAATTTTGGATTATTCAATTTGTGTCTTTCTATGTACTTTGTGTCTGTGCTTTTTTGATGGTTTTTTTTCCCCACACACAAATAAGGTGGAGGGTTTGAGGGTTTTTTGAGGTATCTAAGTTCCTATCTATTCCAAAAAGTCATCTAAAAGGCAAATATTCTCTTCAGATTTAAATTTCCCTTTAGAGCCACATTTGCCTTCTTTTGTATTCTCAGTATAGAAAACATTCACTCAATTTTTCCCCCCAATGAATACATTTATTTTCCTATTGTTAAAATAAAAGAGGCCTGATAAAACAGATTAGATCATTCATAGCCAATTTAAGTTGGAAATGTCAGTCACTGTGACACCATTATGTTTGTTTTCAGAAACAGGTTTCTACTGAAGATTGTTAGCAAGAGCTTAGCAGTTGTTCCTAGCTGTTGAGCTCTGCCAAACAAAAGGAAGTCCAATCACATCATTGTGCATTCTAAAAGGACTTTTAAAGAGTAGTATTTCAACCTAATTCATTGCACTAAGAAATGACACAGAAACTCAACACAAAATCAGCTTTAAGATGGCCTTTCATTTTAAGATACGATTTCATAGATAATTTCATTTTAAGATACCATTTCATTTTCATTTTAAGATACCATTTCATAGATCTTGCTTCATAAAAATCAAGCAAGGGGAAGGAGAGCTGCTCAAAAAAAAAAATAAACAAAAAAAAAGAAAAGCACTTCACTGTCAATTTATTTTGAACAACTCTAAAGAAAATAATTAAGTGCAAAATGCCTACATTGTAGATAGTTTTCTGGAGACTTTCTGAGCTGCTTGTGGCAGACTTTGACACCCAGCTACCACTTCAATTGGACTACAGAACTGAACTTTCTGGTACAGACCAGAAATTGATTTGCAGTAATTTAGCCACAGTTCAGTAAGTGTCTGTGAGTGGCATTGTGACTTTAACAAAGTCAGTGTACTTTGCAAAACATATGAGAGTACTGGGTTTAGGCCAGAAATTCCACTGCATAGAAGTTTCCTACACACTCTTTGTTCTTAACAGTGTACAATCCATCTGTAGCAGTGTAGTCCGTCTGTCCGTCCGTCCGCACCAAAAATCCCCAAAAATCCCAAAACAAACATAAGAACCAACAACCCCTGCCCCAAACCCATTCAACCAACCAACCAACCAACCAACCAAGTAAGCAAGCAAGAAAGCTTCAACCAAACAACAACAACAAAACACAAACTGTTTTTTTCCTATTATTTCCTTGAAAAAAATTGAAATCATTACTGAATTTTAATGGAAGAATGTATGGTCAAAATTGACAGAAAAAAGACTGCTGGTGAGACCATCAGTCTGATGCAAAGAATAAGAAATGTTTATCTAGTGTTTCTCCATCGGTAAACAAAGATACTTTCTACATAGAAATTAAGTACTATCCTGTGTATGTATGCACGTGAAACAAGCATATGTTGTGGTCTGAAAATGACATGGCATATTGCTCTAATATGTAACATAAAAGAACTTCATTTTGGCATGTGAAATGTTCAACTTTTCCTTACCAACAGACTTCTGTGAAATATTTAATAAGGTTTAATTTAAACATGTTTATTTATACAACACGTGCTATTTTCCAAAAATGTTCCCTAAATTAAAAATGTATCACAAATGCACCTGGGATCAGAAATCAATAGTCCAGGGGTTGTGAAGAGGAATCAACTTTTATGGAGAGAAATTGTCTACTTGCTTACTTAATTTCAAAAATACAGCTCAACATTCTGACTGACAGAGACCTAAATATGAGGATTCTCAGCAAGGAAGCTGCTGTTTTTTTCTCCTTGTCTTTATATCTCTTTACCATGGGCACACTGCATGCCACATCAGAAACATGAAGAGACCAGGGTTTTAGCTTTAGATTTTTTAGCTTTGGAATTTTTTAGCTTTTTGATGCAAGCTCATTTGGGGTAAGTGTTTTATTTCCTGCTTTGCACTAGCATAAAAGCAGTTGAAGTCTTTGAAAAACAGGAAAGAATAAGAAATAAAGACGTTCTGTGTTAACTAAGATATTAAACACAAAACCTTTGCTGCATGACCCTTAGAAAACATTTTTTGATGTGATCTTGATATGAAAAACCAACTAAAAATCATTAGAGCTCTTTATCCTTTCACTTAACTGCTTTTCTTCTGTCCCTTCCTACCATCTCTCTTCCCCTCATCTTTTTTTCTTTCTCCCTTTTCCTTCAGCTCCCCTTTTTGTTCCTGGAACATTCTGTTTCTCTTATGAGCTAACAAGTTTGCTGTGGCCTTGTGTCTCATTCCCTTCCAGGCTTGCAGCTGTTTTGGCAACAGAAGAAAAAATCCCCATAACAAATCAAATAAAAGCCCATTCTGTGAAGAGGAATTGAAAACAGCAGGCCTCAAAGAGGACTGCACATGAGATGCCTTGTTCTGGCTTTCAACACGACTCAAATCAGAAACACATTACCATAATCTGAAACAGCCCACTGCTAACACAAGACAGATGGTGGGTAATAACCCATGCATCATTAATAAATAAATTCCAGCATTAAAGGCTTTACAAAGTATGACAACATTATCTGGGCAAAATTACTGCCCCTTTTCCACCCCCAGCATTATTTCACTCTCTTGTGGGTCTCTTTCACTCCCTCTCTCTCCCTTTTAAAATGATTGTTCTTTTGAAGGAAATTAAACATGGTGCAAGTTTTAATCACATGAAAGCTATCTTAGTGTATAAGTCTGAAACTCCATAAGGGAAAAATAAAATAGCTGCCAAAGTGTAATTGCTCCCATGTACTTCTATTGGATCAGCAAATGATGATTTATTGCATTGCACTCCATGAGCTGTCTTTGCCCTCTCTCATATCCTACTATTTTATTTCACTACAAATTTCAGGCAAGAATTTTTCATTGTGTTTTCCACTAAATTGTAGAATATATGTATGATTTCTCAGCTTTCCTTCTACAATCTGTGCCATCTGTCTTCTCCCTTTTCTTTTTCACTTACTTCAGAGATAATTTTGGGTACAATATACACCTTTAACAAATGTTGGAGAGTATTTATAATATAATAAGATGGACCTACCACAACACTTTTTTGCTTGACCACCATGAGTATCACTTGAAAAGGAAAGAGAGAGCAGATGGGATGAAATTTTTATAGTTTGTTTCACAGTTGTAAGTACACAGCTCGAATCCCAGGTGAATTTTGAAATCTGTGTTTCCAGAACTCCAGAACTCATAGTGTTGCACTTACAACACGGCTGCAAGTCTGTCATAAGCACCGAAGAAGACCTGAAAGTCAGTTTGTGTCTGTGTGGTGGGTTAATCTTCACTGGACACCAGATGCCCAACAAACCATTCACCTCTTCCAAAGGACAGTGGGAGAAAACACAATTAAAAGATCATGAGTAGAGATAAGGAAAGAAGACAGCTCATGATTACACAGAATCACAGAATATTCTAAGTTGGAAAAGACCCACAAGGATAACCAAGACCAAATCATAAGTGTATGGCCCATATGGTGATTGAATTAGCAACCTTGGTGATGTTAGCACCATGCGCTAACCAACTGAGCTAATCTCAGGATCATGAGCAAAACAGCTTTGGCTAGAGGAAATGAATTTAATTTATCACAAATTTACTGCAGCAGAGGAGGAAGGTGAGAAATAAGAACAGAAGTAAAAACATCTTTCCCCAACTCCTCCTTTCTCACAGGCTCAGTTTCACTTCTAACTCTTCTACCCTTCGCTCCCTACTTGAGCCTCCCAGAAGGTTGGGAAATTGGGGTTGATATCAGTTCATAGCCCTTCATCTCTGCCTTTTTTTCCTTCTGACTCTCTTTCTCTGCTTGAGCCCCAAGCCCCTCCCAGGGGAGAAAGCTCTTCATAAACTTTTCCTACGTGGGTCTTTTCTGGGAACTACAGTTCTTCAAGAACTGCTTCAACATGGATTCTTTTCGCGGAGTGCAGTCTTCAGGAACACACTGCTTCCATATCAATCCCCCGTAAGATCATTAGTCCTGACAGTAGGCCTGAATCAAGAGGTGTTCCCCTCCATGGGGTGCAGCTCTGGTCAGGCACCTGTCCCTGTGTGGGCTCCCCCAGGTTCCAGTTTTCTTCAGGACATACCCTGCTGTAGCAGGTACTTCCATGTACTTCAGGAGAATTTCTACTGTGGTACCTGGAGCACCTCCTTCCCCTCCTTTTCAACTGACCTTGGCATCTAAAGGGCCATTTCTCTGAAATATTTTCACTCTTTTCTCCCAACTGCTGTTTCACAGCTGATTTTTTATATTTTCTTAAATATATTATCAGAGAGTGACTACAAATCTCACAGAGGGGTTCAGTTTTGGCCAACAGCGGGACAGCCTTAGAGCTGGCTGGCAGTAGCTCTGTGTAGCCTGGGGGCAGCTGCTGGTGTCTTCTCACAGAAGCATCTCTTGCAGTCCTTTCCTGCTGCCAAAACCAGCAAGCAAACTCAGTAAAATATAAAAACTACAATGACTGTCTCTGAATGGGATATATTTTACTCTAAACATTATCTTGAGCTCTGGATTTTTCTGTTGCTTGCTTTGACAATTCATTAAGGAAAAAATGCCTGTGAACAGAGCTGAGCAGGCACCATAGTCAGAAGTAGTTGGGGTTGGCTAAGATTCTACCCAAGTATATTCCAGTATGAATATTTAAATTTGGAATCTCATATATAATTTAGATGCTCTCTATATATTTATTATATTTTTAAATGCCTGATGTAAATTGTCCTTTTATAATCAATACAACTAGCTGTTTTTTCCCATAGTAGTAATGATTGGAATTCTTCCTGTTTTAAATATTTGTTTACTATTCTTTCACAAGACAAATTAAATAGATGCAATTTTTTTCTATATAACAAACTATCCCAAATTATTTTTTTCCCCAGCTGATTGACAGAATTGTATAACTTTCTTCCACAGGCACTTTTAGAAGGCACAAAAACATTTCTGATTTGCACCTATGCTGCAGCCTTGTGATGGCGAGTATCTTTGGTCATAACTGTCCCTGTGACTTGCTACCTTAGTTCCTACAAAGAAGACAGCATGGGTAGCTTTAAAATACCTACTTGTGCACAACACTGTGGTGGTGTGCTTTTCTTTTGCAATTTTTAATGGATTGTTCTGTTACCCCCATGCCAAAATGGTTTGGCCCCAAGTTGTATCCTCCCGCCTCCCTTGTCCATCTCCCCACAGACCTGTCCTTTACTCCAGGCCCTTTCATGTCTATCACTGTTACCCTGCCCTCCTCCCCTGTCTGTCACTGTAACCCCACCTTTACTTCTGGAACCCTCCATGCCAGTCTTGTATCCCCTGAGGCCCAATTAGTTTATTCAAACTGTTCTCCTCCCCTGTTATTCCCTACAGATGGAACTTTGTATTCCCCGCATTGTGCTCCTCTCCAGGTTCCTTGCGATGGAACAAAATTTGTAACCTTCCCTTGTACTCTCCCTGTATTTAAGTTAGTGCATGCTTTTGATGGTTTTTTTCTGTCCTTGACCCTTCTCCTGGATTAAAACTCCTTGAGAAACCACACAGAAGACCCCTCCCTGTCCTTCGTCTGGGTCCTCGGTGCAGATACGCCCAGTACTTTGGGGAGCTGCCTCACAGCTTTGTAGCAGCCCTGCTATGCTGCCCCCTCAGCCAATCCAGGCAAGGGCCGGCCACGCTAGGCACAGTCCATGAAGGGGCTAGCTGGAAGTTGACCCGGCACACCTGTCACAACACAATGTTACGTTTACTAATTTTCATGGGATTTAATGAATACTACAGTGCTGACCTGAAGTTTACCAGACAATCTCATCTACACCATACATTTCTAAAGTCAATAATGGAATCTTATTTATTCCCAGGTTCTTTTATTCCCAGGTTTTTTTTTTCTTTTTTTTTTTTTTTTTTTTTGTTTCTTGTAAAAAAGTTGTGTTATCTTCTTTAGATGTAGCCATCTCAAAAATCTTCCTTACAAAGGAGTAATAAACAGAGTCCAGAAATCACCAAGAGTAACCCTAGATTCTAAGGGCTCTGATGAACAGGTCTCAGTTAAATATCTACTATCCTGTCCACTTCCTTCTTGACTCAGTTTTCTACGTTTGTTTACTTTTAGGGCTGCTGTTGCATTAAAGAAACCTGCAAAAACACAGCTTTTTCTTTAATTAACTCAAAGCAATAGGAGGAATTATTTAAGATAATTATGATTTAAGATAGTAATGATATAATACATTGAGTCTATACTCATACTAGAATGCATTTTAGAAAAAAAAAGTCAAAGTAGACATTCTTTTTAAAAGCTACTTGGAGAGGAAAGAAGGCAGGAAGGCAAGCAGGAAACAGGCAGGCAGGAAGGCAGGAAGCAAGGAATTAAGGAAGGCTAGTTATGAGTTTTTCTGTGGCTATAATATTGGAAAGAAAAAGACCAGAAGAAGGGAAACAGTGTGTGTAAATGAAATCAATACATTTAACTCCACAACTTTTGAGTGGTACTTTATATGGGAACTGAATTAAATCTGGTTTCAGTTTTAATCACCAGTAGTAAGTAGAATGACAACAAACCAACAGGAAAAAAAAACCACAAAAACTTTTCTAGAGAAAACTTTCTATAGGCTTTTTAAAGGCTTTCATTTAGCTACTTGATTCTGTATGGGATTTGTATAGTCCAGCTTTGGTAGCAGGAGGGGCTGCAGGGGTGGCTTCTTTAAGAAGCTGCTAGAAGCTTCCTCTATGTCTGCCAGAGCAAATCTCTGGCAGCATCATAGACAGATATGCCACTGGTCAAGGCTGGGTCAATTAGAAATTATGATAGTGCTTCTGTGATAACATATTTAAGAAGAAAAACAAAATGCTGCACAGTTGTAATTGAGGCTAGAGAAGAGGAGGTCAGAATATGTGAGAGAAACAGCCCTGCAGACACCAAGGTCAGTGAGAAGGAGAGTTCTGGAGCTGAGATTCCCCTGCAGGCTGTGGTGCAGCCCGTGGTGGGGCAGCTGTGCCCCTGAAGCCCATGGAGATGCAGAGATCCACCTGCAGCCATGGAGGAGACCCACACCTCTGAGGAGGGGGATGCCTGAAAGGAGGATGTGACCCCATGAGAGGCATACGGCGAGAGGGGTCCTCACTACAGCAGCTTGTCCTTGAAGGACAGCGCCCTGTGAAAGAATAGCCCTCTGCAGTAGTCTGGGCAACACTGTTGCCCATGGGATGGACTCACACTGGAGAATTTCATGGAGAACTGTGTCCCATGGGAAGAGCCCTACACTGGAGCAGGAGATGGGCTCCTCTCCCTGAGCAATGGGAGTAATAACATGTGATGAACTGACCATAACCCCTATTCCCTGTCTCTCTGTGCTGTTGACTTAGAGGAGGTAGAGCTGGAAGAGAGGCAGGTATTTTGAAGGTCTATATTTCCTTCTCATTATCTTGCTCTGATTTTCATATTAACAAATTCAATTAATATCTTGAAGTCTAGTTTTTTTTTGCCCATGACTGCATTTGATGGCTGATTTCATCTGGTCTTCATCTTAACTCATGAATCCTTCATTATATTTTCTCTCCCCTGTACAGCTGCAGAGAGGAGTGATAGAAAGGCTTTGGTGGATGCCTGGCATCCAGCCAGGTCAGCTCACTACAGACTCTTAGGAAATTCAGGAAAAAGAACAATGTTCCTTCCTAAAAACATTTATGCCCCCTTTAAAAAAAGGTCACTCTCTAGACCAAACCAAAGCATAACAGTTCAAAACTTGAAACACCTCAGCTCTATGATATTTATATCATTACAGTAAATAATAATAGATATTACTTATAATATTACTTTTAAAGAACTCACTGAAAAAAATATTCACATTTATGTAAGTAAATTTCTCTAAATTTATTTAAGAAAATTTCATTACCCTGGTAGAATGACAGAAAAGACATTTAGAACAGTTTTAAATATCTTTTAAGATATAGATGATTTAAATGTAATTCTGCAAAGAACTAAAATAGAAGAAAACAATTTTTGATGTCAGAAGGCAACGTATGTACTAAAAATTTCTGCTAGAATTTCATGAGAGCTCCAGGTCCGTGAGGGTCTAACCACTTCTTGTGAGAAAGTACATTAACATCTGTTTTATCACACAGCAGAGAATTTCACTACAAGAATGTTTTTAGCCATAACATCACCTGAAGGTTGCACTGCCATTCAGTGGGACCTTGAAAGGCTGTAGAGTTGGGTAGAGAGAAACCTGATGAGGTTCAGCAAGGGTGAGTGTCAGTGTCAGGTCCTGCACCTGGGGAGGAGCAGCCCCAAGTGCCAGCACAGGCTGGGGCTGACCTCCTACAGAGCAGCTCTGTGGAAAAGGACCCGGGACTCCTGGTGGGTCACAAGCTGTCCATGAGCCATCAGTGCCCCTGTGGCCAGCAGGGCCAATGTCATCCTGGGGTGCATTGGCAAGAGTGTGACCAGCAGGTCACGGAGGTGATCCTCCCCCTCTGCTCAGCCCTGGTGAGGCCACTCCTGGAGTGCTGTGTCCAGTTCTGGGCTCCTCAGCACAAAGGAGACAAGGAGCTACTGGAGAAGGTCCAGTGGAGTGCCATAAGGATGATCAGGGGTCTGGAGCTTCTCTCTGATGAGGAGAGACTCTGGGAGCTGGGACTGTTTGGTCTGGAGAAGACTGAGAGGGGATCTCATCAGTACCTGAAAATATCTCAAAGGTGGTGTCAGGAGGATGGTTCCAGACTCTTTTCAGTGGTGCCCAGTGACAGGACAAGCAGTAATGGCCATAAAATAAAGCACAAGGAGTTCCACCTCAACATGAGGAAGAATTTCTTTGCATGGAGGGTGGCAGAGGACTGGCATAGGCTGCTGTGTAAGGTCATGGACTGTCCCTGTCTGGAGACATTCAAAACCCACCTGGACATGTTCCTGTGTAACCTCCTCCAGGTGATCCTTGGCATGGTGGTTGGACTGGATGATCTCCAGGGGTCCTTTCCAACCCTAACAATTCTGTGATTTTTGGTAGTAGCTGGGTAATAGCAACCAAGATTGTCAATCTGTATCATACATTTCTGGACACAAGAAGAATATGATTGCTTTCACAAATGTGGATGTAAATGTGAGAAATTAAATGGACTCATCTATTAATGCTTTGCCAGTATTTATGTTCATGCAAAGTAATTTTAGGTCTCTCTAAGGCAGTAATCAGCATGAAACAATCTACCTAAGCAATAATACAAGTGGAAAAGTGATACAATAATATAAGTAGAAAGGTGATACAGTGGATAAGTGATATAAAATAAATCAAGATTTGCCTAAGAGTGGTCATTTTTATGGAATTTTTTTTTCTTAGATATTTCAGTGCTTAATGCCGGCTTCATAACAGTGACTTAGTTGAACATATGAAACATATGTCAAGATCCTTCAATGGATTATATTGTCAGACTGTACTGGGCCAGTTGAGGACCTTTTACACCACTTTGTTCCTCTTCCAGTTTCACTTACTTTTCTTGAGTGATTCAGAGGATTCAGGGGACTTCCTTCTCTGGGGAGAGATTACATGAGAGCATGATAGGTCTATCTGTGCCTAATTAACTAGTGAGCATTTTCAGACATTATGCAAGAATATCCAACATTTTTTGTAAAAAGTAGTGCAGTGAAGCTGTTCTTATTGCATTATAAACAGCCTTGCGGGGTGCAAGCTATGGTTCAACAGACTGAGTTTCCCTTTGTATGAATGCCTCTTATTTTCTAAGACAAATACTTTCCAGCAGACTTTAACACTAGAGTCAGTACTACTACATGTGCCAATGCTCAGAAATCTTTTCTAGGTTGTTAGGTTCTGCTTCATAGATATGAAAGGCCAATGTCTCAAATTGAGTATTTATTCTAAGTATGAAATCCAGAACTTTTAGTATTAAATATTGGGGCACTCACACTTAAAATGTGAAACAAAACCAAATTATTTTCCTAATAGTATCAAAATGTTATCAACCAACATAATTACACAAAAATTACCATTTTTTCTATTAATGAGAAGAGGTACATTGTTCAAAAACAAAAATTAAGTGTTTTGGTTACAAATCGTATAATATTGAAATTGAAGTTTTTTTCTTGTACAATTAAATTTCTATACAAAAGCGTTGCATGAAGTAGAGACTCATTTAAGTTGAATAGAAACAAGAAAATTAAAAAATAAGCAGTTTAAAATATAATTTTACATTTATACAGAAACTTCATAATATTAATAGCATACACATTTTTTGCTGTTGAGCAACTTCTGAATTATGTTCTTATCACTGGCTCAGTTTTCAGTACTTTAGTGCATATAAATGCCTGTCAGACATTTACTGCTTATGGAAACAAACTGATATTTTTATTTTAAAAGCTGCAGATAAATAAAAGGTATAAAAAAAAGATAAGGGAAAACACAACTCTAATTATCAGCTGTTATGTTGGACAAATAAATGTTATTGTTGAAAAGAACAACATAGCTTTTGTCTTCTAAAAGTTAACTGAAATCATATGCATAGCTCAACTAATTTCAAGAGTATGGAAACACAAGAATAATAGAAGCTTGGACTAAATCATATTTCAAAAAGTTATATGTATTGCAATTCACAGGGTTTTGGGAAATCTGCCTCTGAATGTTAAATGACTAGCTGAAGCAATCTATGAACCATTACCAAATATCTCTAGAAAGCTGTGGATGGTGTTGAGGCCCCAGAAGAGCAGGGAAGGTCAAATGCAGTGCCTATCATTAAAAAAAGGGGAGAAGCAATACCTAGGGAGCTGTAAACACTTTAGTCTGACTTTAATACTGGGAAGTACTGAAACAAATTATTGATCAATTTGTAAGTTCTTGGAGGATAATCAAGTGATAAGGTATGGTCAGCAATAATTTTTGAAGAACAAATCGTGTCAAACCAATTTCATTTTCCTTTCCTTCTATGTATTGGCTTTGTGGATAAGGAATAGTCAGCAGAAATGCTGTTGCCTGTCTCTATTTAATTTTTGAATGCACCACATCTTTTATAAGCAAACTAAGCAATTATGGCTTAGATATTACTACTTTAAGAGAGGTCACAGCTGGTTAAAACCTCAGAAGATTGTTGCTTGGTTTCAAACATGATTTGGTACGGATTTTTCTTTATTTTATTTAGTACGTTTCTCAGTATTATTTTTTATTTAAGCTAAACATATGATTGATTGAGTAATTATAAATCAGTGAAAGTTTACATATGACATTCAGGACTGTGAGACAGCAGGCCCTTTATAGTACAGAACTAAACATGAAATCAATTGATTTTGATAAATAGACTAAAATAATAGAAATAAATTTCAAAAGAGCTAAGAATAATGCATTAGATTTAGGGAGAAAAAAATTCCACTTGAAAAGTAACTGCTTATAAAGCAGTATTGCAGAAATAATGTAAGCATTTTTTGCGCTGTGGTAAAGGCTGAATGTAGATTGACAACAAGATGATGTTAAAAGGCTACTGGGAATCAATTTTTCATTACAGAAGTGCTAAGATGGAAGAGGTAGTGATTCTCCTTGTGCTGACAGTCATGATGTTTATCACCTGGTGCAGTATACACAATATAGGCCACACAGATTAATACAGAGTTATGCTCCAAAGAAGATAGACAAATATAAGAAGTTTTATAACAAAGTATGTAAAAAATAAGAGAAAATTCAGAGTTATTACCTCGTGCAAAAAAAATTGTGTAAGCAGTGTCACAATCTTCAATTATATAATTTTTTTTTTAAAGAGGATGATGATAACTGATCATCTAAATCTACTGACACAGGGAAAAAGCAGTAGGCAAAGGGGCTATGCCCTTGTAAGGAGTATCTTCTAAATGGAGTATTTTTGGAATGGAAAAAAATTATCTAAGTGTGTTCACACCCTGTCATTGTAAGGATTTAAAAACAGGTTGAGTAATATCTACCAGCTGTGAAACAAGCAAAGATAAACCACCCTTAGTTCAAAGCGTTGGCTTATCCTAGCACTTGTAAGGTTCTTCTGAGATGTGGCAATCTGCACCATGAGTAATTATTCTAATCAGAGGCCAAAGTGGGGATTTTTTCTTCACTTTGCCTCACATTTCAAAACATTCCAGCTCACTATCTCATTTGAACATATCCCAACCACTTTCTGAGTACTTCTTTATGAAATATGCAAAATATCTAAGACCATTTCTCTTTTCAGCAACTTCCAGGAGTTCTTTACTCCTGGTAAAATGAGAATTTCTCCTTGTATTGCCAGGATTTTTTCATCTCTGTGAAAAGACAGGAAATTTTAATGGGTATATTCTACTACAAGTAAACACATTTTAAGAAAGTGTCCCAAAAAGTCCAAAGCACTTTCTCTGAAGTACAGGGAAGGAATATACTCAGTATATTCCTTCCCTGCACTCCTGAGACTGTAGCTTAGAGCACTGAAATAGTGATCTCAAACTTCACAATTTCTTGAGAAGACTGAGAAGAAGGAATCACTAACTACAATCCATAGTGTTAGTCAAAAAAAAAAAAAAAAAGACAAAGGGAAGGGGCTACGTTAGTTCAGAGAGTCATTTACTCATCTTGATACACATTAACATATAGAACTCTTGGTGGAACTCTATTGGGATTTGTTGACATTCCAGGAGTATTTTTATTTGCAGACACTTGGTAAAGTTACTGGAGTCTTCTTTAAAGACTCAAGTCTTTATTTAAGTCTCTAATTTACCTAAAAGAAATTAATACTTCATTTTTTGAATAGTTTACACAAGGGAAAATCTCAAATTTAATTAAGTCTATCATTATAGATAACACTTTGCCAAACAATATCTGTTAGAGAAATGTTTGTAAACTTTTTGGCTTCAACTTAAATTAATTTTTGCTGTACATTTGTGAAGAACTTTTTAAGCCTCTGAACACCTCAGCTTAGGTCAGGCACAAAGGATTTAAGGATAAACAATAAAAACCATTCAAGTTATATTTGTACAAGAACAAAAGTATAACCACAGCTATAACAAGAAGCAGAGAAAGAAAGCTTTATTTTCCCTTACTACTGAGTTTAAAGTTAAGTGATTTTAGTGGCAAGTAGCTGGAAATTGCAGCGTGCTAATGAACAAAGGAATCAGAATCTTTAAGCTGTAAAACATTATTAAAAAGATTCTGTGACTATCTGCAATAGGACCTAGAAGGTCTGTAGTACAGGAAAGAATGAAGGAAGAGAAAGAAAAGGAAGAAGAAAGTAGAAAAAAAAGTCCTCAAGTGATACCTCATACTTAATAACAAAAACATCATCAATACAAAGGATTTTGGATTTTCTTCCAGGTGTCTGAACTGGAAAGTGCATATATAAGCAAGCTTTTTTTTCAGTATTTACTGATATATCAACAGATGGAGTAGTAGAAACATCAAGAAAAAATTACTCAACCTTTCTTACATAGATTTTCTTTGTTTTTCTAGCAAGATGATGTTAAAGATATTCAGAGGCAACATCAAAATGTTAAACAAAATTAGGATTTCCATTCATTTCAGGCAGATTTTTTTCCCACTTAATAACACATATTTCATAGTCCTTGTGTATTTAAGAACCAGATTATGTATTTGGGTTAACTGATCAACAAATCAGTTTTTTTGTAAGAAATGCTTAGTTCCTATTAAAACAGCACCTCTTCAACTAAAGAGTGTAGCTAGCTCTACAGTGGGAGATGAAACATTCTTTATAATTCCCCAGGATAAAAGTCTAGTACCTGTTTATTTGAAGGTGTAATAAATAAGTTCTGTTTATATTTCCACACAATGTTTGATGAATATGTGAGATGCATTAATAGTGACTGATGGAAGGAATTTTGAATATTTCCCATTAAAAGATAGTCCATAAGAGAATGGTAGGACAGCTTTCATTGTGTTTGAATTCTACTAGTAAGAAATAGATTTTCTCTGAAGATTAATTAATTGAGTGCATTTGTCTTAATCTCTCTGTACATGGATCACAGTTGTACATATGTATAATGTCTAATGAACTATTCAAAATTTCTCCTGAAAGAAACAAAAAATATACCTGTAGGAAGAGTAAGCCAGGAAAAGCAATCTATTTGAGAAGAAACTCAGATCTGGATGTTTCTTGTTATTGTTCCCTTAATTTTTCATGGTTTTCAGGAGGTAAATAATCAACATTGAATTTCTGATAGATGGGATCCAAATAATATGCTTATTTTCTGAAGATGTTACAGTGTAAGAATACACTCAGGTACTCATAACTTTTTGTTCTAGAAGCACTTGAGTGTAGGAGGATTGATTCAAGAGAGGGTTTTTCCTGTCTTTTCCTATCTTTTTGACAATATTGCTAGGCCTTGACTTTGTGCAAAAAAAGATTAGAAATATGTCTTTACGTTTTATTACTAATACCATTATCCTGAAAGTAAAAAAGGAGTCTTGAAGCTCAGCATGTACAGCAGTCACAGCTGATGGGATAAGAAGAATGAAGATGAAGAGTGAAGAATGAATGTTTTGGATTGTTTCAGGAAAAAGAGATAAAAAACTAACAAAAAGAAAAATGGAGGGCCTCCTACTATCAGTATGATATTTATTTGTTAGGAAGAACAGGGTTCCTGAGAAATTATTTCAGTACCAACATAAGTATATTAAAAGACTTGCTTAGAAGTGTTAGCTGGCAATGCATTTCTGTTTACTATTTGATGACCTTTACAGTAATGTCAAGCACATACAAATGAATAGTTGGTTTGTTAGAAAGAAACTTCTAGTCAGAAAACACTATTAGTAAGTATACCATAAGGAAGAAGGTATTTTTTCCAGAACACTTGGAAAATAACTCCTCTTTTTACCTCATATGTTTATGGCCTTAAATACATAGTTTACAGAGAGATAATAGTGTATGTCCTGTGAGCTCTCAGCTCAAGAACACAAATAAGAGATGATGCATGAATAATGACATCCTCTGATATTTTACGAAATTCTGAAAGGATAAATTATTTATTTTTAAGAATATAAATTGAAATATAAAGACATCATCCCTACTAACATACTCCTAATAAAGAGACACAAACATAAGGGAAAGCAAATCTGATTAGAGTTTTAAATTATTATTTTAAAACTATAATTACAATAAGGTGTATAATTATAGGACCATAACTAGTAGTGAAAGAGTACAAGTCCAGTGAGAGAAAGGACATCCATATTCATAAATTGTCAGGGAAAGTCTGTTGGTCGTGCATAGTCCAAGTGGCACAGGAGTGTTTCAGGGATAGACTCTAAACATAAATACATAGCATTTCCAAATCCTGCTGGATTGAGGGGATTCATTTGGACAAAATGTCTTTTAAAATGACTCCAGATTTCACTCAGGGTTGAACTTTGTTTTTAAGTGCTAATAATGTGTCTTTTGTATATTGTCAAAATTGAAAGAGCAGATGGGTAAAATATCTCATATTTGTAGCTTATATTGAGGGACTAAGGAGTACAGGAAGGAAATAAGTTACTGCTGCTTTTTTAACTTTCTTAACTGATCTGGACAGTTATATTTTGACTTCAAATAAAACTCTTGGCCTTTAACTTTTGTTAGGCACTGCAAGGTTTTCCTCATCTGTCTGTTTCTTCATTTAATAAAAGAGCATCCCGGTGCTGAAGAGTCTGGCTAGCCTCCCACACTTTTGGTGGCCTCTGCCTCTCACATTCTGTTTCTAATTTCCTGTCCAATACAGCACAAACCTGATTAGCATTGTTATTTTATAATTTAAATGAGCAAAGTCTAAATCTCCTAAAGGACTGAATCATTGCAGTTTTCCCTCCTTTTAATTTTTCCTTTGAACAAAGCTTTCTAAAATTGTACTGGGTAGAATTCAGGGATGCAGATGTCACTCTAGTGTATATAATAAATCCCCTACTGAACATGTGATCTCATTCTTTTATGTTAAGATACAAGAAGAAACAGGGAGACCATGAAAAAAACAGATATGAAAAAAAAATGCTGAGTTCTGTTGATTAGCTTATTATATAAATCAAAATATTTATTTCCATATATTATACTGCTGCAAATATCAAACACTTAGAACTTTTTAAAAGTGTGGACTTCTTCAGACCCTTGAAAACCTTAAAAGAGAAAAGATGTATTTAACAATAAGCATATAGGATATTTTAAGTTTTCTTTTAGAAATTCACTCCTTACCATCCACAGATAGACAGCTTCATGGGATGATCTGTTCAGATACAAAAGCAGATGCTAAGTAAGTTCACTGAAAATGAAAAAGGAAATTAAGAATAATTATTTCCATTGTCATAATACTTACTCAAAAATTCCCTGAAATTCTGTATATTATTTATTATTCTAATGCCTGCATGGGACATAACTGTACTGCAAATTGTGAGGAAAAAAAAAGTGTGGCAAGAAGGTGTGTCCAATTTGCTGACAATAAAATAATATTGAAAAGTAATGACATTGAAAATTAAGACTGCTGTCAAATAGAGACTGCTATCAAAGTGCAACTTTCTACAGATCTGTGTTGATACCTGGGGTTTTATACAGTATATACCACTGGAAGGCAACTGCTTATGGGTCATGTCAAGAAATTATGAATTTCCATGTTCACAAGTGTGAAAAGAATATCAGTATAAGATCTGTACATCCTAAGAATCTGTTCAGATAGGCGTTTTTGAATATGAAATGGTTACTTAGGTTTTCTTGAAGACAAAATTATATAGTGAAGTGCATTAGTTTGCATCTGAAAGAAATGAACTTGTTTTTTAATATATTTTAAGATATTAGAGAGCTCTAATGCCTGTGCTTGTGATTTTAAGACTTATTTTCTGAAGGTTAGTGATCTGTGAGATTGACTCAAATAAAAATGTGACATCTGATAGATACTGTATAACTCAATCTTTCTGTGCTTCTAGCCAACCATTCCTTTAGTTGCCTTACATTGAAACCTGGCAAGTGTCTTCTCTTTAGTAATTATGCAACCACTGGCATGCCAGCCTATGATGCTTCAATGTCTTGGTGAAAGGCACACTAAATTTGAAAGGCACACTTTCCATAGCTTCTTAGAAATTGGCCCCGGAAGCTTAATTAATATTTTAGGTTGTGTTCGAATTTCTCACAATTGTTTTATTTACTTGACCAGTGAAATGCACAGTAACTGCTCTGAGAATCCTGAGTATTTTAAATACATGCCTAAATTCACATAACAGTGGCCTTTTTTTTATTTTAATGTGCAATATTACAGTCACACTGCACTTAAGAGTTGTGTCAATTCAGCATTCGTATTTAACAACCAAATAAAACCCAACTTCACAAACATAGTTACTGAAGCTATAAAGCTGTTCTTACAACCTGAAAGATTTACCAGATTTTTTTCTGTAACAACATTAGACTAATTATTTTCAGAACTGTGTTTTTATGAACTAATAATCACCACTGAATTTAAATAAACAGGAATGCAGTACACTGGCTTTTGTCTTGCTCTTCTCTTGTTTTAAATGTGGAAAATTAAACTAAAAATAAAATAATTTAGTAAAGTTTATTTCTGTATGAAAGAAACCCAAACACAGCATCCGAAATGACAATCAACTGCATAACTTTATATCTTGTATGAACCCAGGAAACAAAGACTTGGTAAGCCTTAGCTAAAGCTTTGAGGAAGTCAAGTATCTTGGCTATGTTTCTACAATATGACTTTAAGTTTTAAAATTTAAAGAAACTTTTATGTAAAAAGCATTAATAACAACAAGAATATACCTGAAAGAGCAGATGAGCAATAAAGATTTTTCCTAATTTGTTGGCCACTGGTGGGCTGAACAAGAATGTTTTAAAATGTTTTCCTCTCATTGAATAAAAAATAAATCCCAAGCTACTATCCCTAGACCTGTAAGTAATAATACAGTGTTTTTGATCTTTGCTGTTGGGCTAGCACATGATTATCAAGTGACAGAATTTGGCCTTTTGCTAGTGTATGACTAAGACCTCATTCTCCATGCTCTTTCTTTAACATCCTAAATATGTGATAGCAAAGGTAATGAACAGAAGGTTCACATAAATATTGAACAAAGACACCTCATCATTCGTGATTTAAGTATGAAATGGGAATAAATTACATGGTTCATTGAAGTCACTGAAACTAGAGTTGAATAGCCTCTTGAACATTAAAGTGAAATTCAAGTAGATAAATGTCTTTTGACATGTAGGAGGAAATTTACAATGTAAACAAAATCATATAGTACAATTATTCACTGGGTCTGGTGCAGTCAGACACTGGTTTTTTACTTTCTGTGAAGCCACTCATTTGCAGAACCAAACATGGCAGCATGGCTTCAGGGAAACTTGTTTTGTGTTCTGCTTCATTGAATAGAGTGTTAGAAATTCTCAGCTACTGAGTGTTTATAGTTTAGATTGCCAATAAGAAAAAGTGGGTATGGAAATAATGGTAAATAATGACCAGTATTCTATCCGCATCAACAAATTTGGTTATTTTATCATTGAAGGAGTCAGGTTGGGCAGATCTATTTTGCCCTTAGCTGATCTGCGCTGACTATCCTAAATTTCCTTCTTGTCCCTTGTGCCTAGTAATGTACAAAACATTACTTTCTCGGAGATGAAATTGAGGCCCACAGTTCCACTTGTTTTTTCTTCTATGTTTTGAAGATGAATGTAAAAATTGTCTTTCTCCAGTTATTGAGGGCTTTATTCAGTCTCCATGACATTTCAAATCTAACACAAAATTACCTAGAAGGGACATTGGCCTGTTACCTCAACTCTCCTTTTATTGCCCAGCAGATCCTAGAGACCCATGAGGGGTGATGTCTTGCAAAGCAATCTTTGAGTCAGCCCTCACTCTTGCCTGGTAGATCTCCTCCTCTTTGAGCCCTGTCACTAAAGTACACGGTTTGTCACAGCTTGTCACTGAGGACTGAGGCGAAGAAGACAGTGAATACCTCAATGTTCTCTCTCCGCTGTCACTAAAACAACAGCCCTCACTCAGCAGCAGCACTCACATTTTGCCTTTGTTTAGCTTTTTCCTACTCATGTAGCAATGGAGGTCCTTGATGCCTATGATATACTTCCAACTTCAGCTGAGCCTGACTTTCCTGAAGCCATCTTTTGCATCTGTGAAGGGCAGGGATGACACCACACCTCGATCTCGGGAGAAGGGGCCAGCTGGCTAGGTTGACTCCCTTCCTCTTAGCGTGCATCACACGTGGCCACTCCCCGCTCACGCCACCGTCAGGCAGAGGGTAGCGGTTCACCAGCACGCTGGGACTCTCCCAGGAGTGGCTGAGCGGAGCACACTCTTATCTCAGGGTAAAATCCTCGTTGACTGGATTGTGGTGAAGGAAGGAGAGAGAGACTCTTGCTTGCAGTTCTCAGGGGGCCTTTATTCCTCGCCCCAGAGGGAGAAAGAACAGGGGTCACAAAGAAGAACACAAGTAAGGAGGCAGAGCTCCGAGCAAAAATATCTCAGCAACAACTTATAAAGGCAGGGCTGGCTCTGGAGAGGAGAAAGCCTTACAATCAATGGGCCAGCTTCAGGGTGGAGCATGAGGTGGGACTTACATCACCACATAACCAATAAGATACATGAGGGGAGGAGAGCATACATGCACAACAAATGGGAGGTTAAGGATTCCATAAATGACAGGGAAGATTCTGTATAAAGAGGTAGGGTCTACATTGATGGATGGGTATGAGGGGCAGGGTTACAAGGATTGGCATAGAAAGAACCAGATAAAGGGGAGGTATAAGGGATGATTGATAGGGAAAGGGGAAGGCACAACTTAAGACTGAACCACTTTGAAGAGAACAAGGGGTATACAAGAATGAACCATTACAAACAATTTGAATAAAGACTTAAACAAATATAACCAAAAAACACACTACCACACAAGGATTTTTTAATTATTCTTTGGTAACCTGTCCCTATTTCTCCCCTTTATGCTGCTTTTTCTCCCTTGGAGCTATGATGGGAGTTTCCCACTTAGCCAAAGCAATTTTGATTTTCTGAATATTGGGATAAACTGTCCTGGTTTGTCATTCAGAACTGTTTTCAGAAACTGGAATATCATCTTCAAGTTTCTGTATAAGCCAAAATCTGTTCTTATGAAGCTCAGTTTCTGTGTGCTCCTTTCTCATTCCTTAAAGGAGCTTAAAGCCCATTACTTCATGATCAATGTAGCTGAGGATACCATTGATTACCACATGCCCATCCTGTGCCTCCTTGTTAGGAAACTGTAGATCTAGCTTTGTGTCACTCCTGTTAAGCCCATCCAGTTTCTTTTTTAGGAAGTTCCCTCTAAAACTCTGCAGATGTTTTGATTACTGATGTCCTGCCAAATTGTCCTCCTAGGAGGTGTTGTAGCTCTGCAACAGACACCTTCTCAAACAGTTTAAAGAAGACTTCGTCCACTTCCTCACCTGAACTGGCTGGTCTGTACCTCATTCCCACCACATTGTTAGCTTCATCAGTCTGACCCTGGCACACTGGTTCTCCCCCACCTGCCATTTGTCCCACACATCTGACTGCTCAATTGCACATAGACCATCCCTATCCTCCCTTCCATGTGTGTGCCTCCTGAAGGACTTATGTCTGTCCGCCACTTCAGTCAAGTGAGCTGCCCTGCATCCTCTGAGAGATCCCAGGCATGTCACAGGTGTGTGACTGACTGACCTTGCTATTTATCAAAACAAAAGGAGTATTTTATATTTCTTGGAATAAATGGGCTGAAACAATAAAATTTTGTCATCATCCTTTTCTTATTACTACTGGACGACAAAAGTTTTACAATCAAGAAACATGTGAATGTGGTAGCTGCAAAAAAATTACAAAATATATATATAAATTATAAGAAAGGTAACTCATGATACTTGTCCCTTTTTTTTTTGATTAGTCATAGTTTGGATTAGAGACATGCAAAGTTTTATCTGTTGCCAATTGTAGCAATAGTGGTAGCGCAAAAATACCTATCAGGTAGGAAACCTGTCGTTTCCATAAATATCAAGCTTGAATTTGCAACCACTGAGCTTGGGTTCAAGGCATATATAAATGGCTACTGTTTGATAACATCTCACAGTAATTTTTAAGATTCACAGTGTACAAGTCTGTGTGGCTATTTACCTAAGGAATATTTGACTGTTTCTGGTGGGTACTCCCCAACATGCTAAGCAGTCCCATTCATGTTAGTCACATGGTCTTAACTGATGTACAAGAAAGTGCAGACATTTTAATTTTCACTTAGCAATTTTTCCATGAATGGTAATTTTTACTTTTCAATTTTTGTGAAAGTTTCGAAGGTTAATTTTTGGGTAAATTTTCAGTTTTAAAATTAATACTGTATGTGGTAGGAAAAAACCTGAAATTAAAATGGTGGTTCCTCAAATATAACTTTATCTCAAAATAAAAATATGTTGTTCAGTGTGGGTTTTTTCCTGCTCTGGTGATTAATGAAAAAAAGAAGAACCCAAAGGTACATTTGTAACACAAGTAATTACAAAGGATGCTTGTTCTTATCCAACTATGAATATTATCACAGTAATATTCTTTTTTTAAATAGCTTCATGCATGTAAAGATTGTTCTGTGTGTAAAAAAAGCACATCACTTAATAGCATGAATTTAATTAATTCCTCCTATAGTGGAAGTAAGAATTTGACAGTCCCAGTCTTTCGGCTATGAAATATTCAGTAAATTTAAACTACTCTAAATATTCAAAATGCATAAAATATGTTGGAAGTAAGAAAATACAGTGCTAGTTGTACAAAGACCAGTCTATGTAAGTTTGCTCTAATTGACTGTACATGTCCTGTTACTCAAAGGCAGGTAACAGGAACAGCTCGAAATTAATGTAATTTAAAGAAAGAGAAGTCTGTCCTGACTGTAGAAATTATCTCATTCAGACTTTATTGTGTTTACTTGTGACCATAACAGAACTCAGAGATACAAGTGGGAAAAAAAAAAAACAAACCAGAATTTATGTGAGCAATAGATCTTTACACAGATTCCCAGACAAGTGGGGGAAATTAGCTTGACTCAGATAGACGCTTTATTAGGAATAAAATGGTTGGGATGAAGGTTCATTGTGTTTTGCATCTGCCACCTAATAAAATTTTGTATCCCTCAGGGTTTTCATATGACCAAGATTCATCACTTCTCATCATTTTCGATACTGAATCCCTGGACACCCAAGCAAGAACTCACAGTGTGACCTGAGTTCAACTGATAAATTCCCTGAGGAATGAGGAGGGGTTTTGTTTTAGTCAATCAATTTTAAACTCTCTTATACTTTAAACTGCATGGGGGGAGGTTTTAGGTTTAACTGGTTTTATTACAGAAGCCATCCTGAGCATTCTGAGCAATACTCTGACTGTTATAGTCAGGGGAACAAAATCAGGTCAATGGGAAATTGAATAATATAATAGAATATCCAGTGAAGTCTTATGGGATAGAAGCTCAATAATGATAACTTCAGCCCTTTTGCACATTCTTTCAGCATTTGCATATATAAAATAAAATAAAATAAAATAAAATAAAATAAAATAAAATATAAAATAAAAATAATGAATGCTCAACCAACCCCAAACTTTTAGCCTTAACTAATACTATGGCACTTTCCAAGATGGACTTCAAAGTACTACATGAGCAAACCATACTATTTTTTAAATGAACCCTAGTGAAGAAGACAAATGCTAAAATCTATGCTCTCTCATGCTTCATTGTACATTTTCAACACTCAGAACATATCCTATGAACTTGGCAGTAATTAGTTGAGGAAAGAATTTGCATAATTTTCATTCTTTTTCTTTAGAGATAAAAAAGAATTCTCAGTAATGCCTTACATTTACTAAATGGGAGATTTTGCTATGTAAACAAAATAAGGAAGAACTCTCTTTCAGAAAATAGTAATTTTAAACTTGCTTCAAGGAAAAAAACACCCAGTATGATGTGAGGAGACCAGTCAAAAATATTTCCTAAGGACCGTTCATGAAGTGACCAGTTTTAGCCCAAGCATGTGCTAGAGCACAAGGAGTGACTGACAAGGAGTGACTGAATTTTGTGTTCTGATGCTACACTGAAAAATAAAGGAGCACAGACTGGGAAAGAAGAGTGAACAACAAAATAGTATAAATAAAACTGTTTCAGAGAAGCATAAACTGAAATTGTTCCTCCTTTCTAGAAATTTCATAAAATGAAAAATTTTACCTCTGAGTAAAAGGTTAAGACCTTTTATCAGGAGCATTAACAACTATCAAGACCATCTACCTTAGGGATATTTCAGTATGTGAGAGAATTGGGCAAGGCTTTCAAATTACAAGACAAGGTTAAAATTATTTTGAAACATCTTATTGCTCAGTATTTGACTCACTTAAGGCTGTGTTTAATTTGGCCTCCGTGAAGCCACATTAACTATCTCTGAAAACCTCCCTGCCTTCCATATATGCTTCAACATAACTTAAGGAGCATCTCTTCCGTATCATATCAGGCATTGAGGTGAGGCTGCCTAGTTGATAGTTCCTAAGGTCCCTCCTTATTACTCTTTTTAAAAATGGGTGCCATTTTTCCAGTCACCAAGAACTTTACCTGACCGACATGACTTTTCAAATATGGTGGTGAGCGGCTTGGCAACTGCATCAGCCAATTCCCTCAGGACTACAGGATGCATCTCACAATAGACCTATGCCTATTCAGGGTCCTCAGGGGGTCATGAATCTGGTGTTCTTTTATTATGGGAAGGACTTGATCTTCAGGGATGTATGAAGACTGAAAACTGAAGCAAAAACCAGCATGACCACTGCAACCCAGGCTGACAAGAACCTTGATCTCTCTAGTTAGTTTATGTGTGTTGGGAAGCAACAGATCCAGTAAGGGTTTGCATCTGATTGGGCTTCCACCCACATTATGAACCTATCTTCAGTGCACCCCAAGGATTTTTGGGACAGTTTACAGCTTGCTGTTCTATTTTGTTCACGGAGTAGTGCCCAGACTGGATACAGCCTGTGAGCATGATGCTCCTGTAGTTGAACTTCACTGGCAGACCACCCTTGACTGGGGTAAACACAAGCCAAGAGGTTTCAGTTATTGGCTTGGCCTCTAATTTTTATCCATAAACTCTCAATCTGTTCTACACTGTTTTTTAAAGACAG
>NW_005054323.1:1619674-1675115 GCF_000277835.1 Geospiza fortis
TCCCCTGCCCCTTCTTTGAGCACCTGTGTTTTGATCTGCTTATAAGCCATGAGTTGCAGTGTTCCGGTTGTGTGTTTCATCCCACGAAATTCAGCTGAAGGCAGCTAGAGTAATGTCTTTCTAGTTTCCCAGAGGTTTCCTACTGTGCCAAAATCTTTCTCCTTGGATGAAAGTTGTTCATTTGAGCCTAACTGTAATTATATTAATATATTACAGTTGGTATTTGGCACCGCCCATGCCAAAGGTACCAGTCTCCAAGATACCATCTCCCCTCACTGGACATGCACTCTATATTTTTTTGACTGTATCTTTAAAAGCAAAGTGAGAGAGTTTTACAATTGGTAACAGAGGTATCTATGACTAGAATCACTCAGTTTACACATAAACATAGAGAAGAAGTTAAAAAAATAAGTCAAGAATGGGGAAAAATGTTAGGGAAGACTCCATTTTAATGGATGGGACCAGTCAACAGGCTGAATTGGTCTTCTTCCCCGTAGGGATGCCTGTTGGGTAAGAACCATACCCATGCATGGTGAATATTTTACTGGGGTTCTGAGCTCGTCTATGTGTTGCTTTGAATATGTTTTTGCAATCAGATACTATCAGTGGCAATCGCCAAACTGTAACTGTCACAGTTTTATATTAATAAAGGGTGTAATTGTGGAAACACTGGGTGTGAGTCCTTCAAGGCTACTAGGCAGAGGGATAACATACTCATATAAAGAGGAAGACCCCCTGAGGGGTCATAAACTGGGAAGACCTGCTTGTGCTGTTGTATTTCCCTAAGTCAGTCAAAACACCCCTCAGTCCCGAAGGATTGGTCAGTGAAGAGCCCCCTTAAGTAGAGCCTGACAGACTGGTCAGGCACCAGGGTTTTGGCTTTCCTGAGGTCCTGAGGCCAGAAAATTAAATACTAAGGGCCAAGGAAATCTCCCAGCTCTGAGGGTCTAGGAAATTTTCCCTTTTCATATGAGAAGGGCCTTACTTTGTCTGGATGTTCTTTTAAAATTTGCTGGGTACCTTATTCTTCATGTTCTAAAGCTTGCAAGTATTGAACCTCCTAAGAATATTGTTTCTCTCAGGTCCAACCCAGACAAAATCAAACTGCTGTGCTCTAAACCCACTGAGTAGGCCAGGGCATTACACCTGGTACATGCACTATGACTTGAGCAATTGCCCTGTCCACAGGAAATAAAACAGCCTTCCCTGCAGGAGCCACTGCAGTCCTGGTGTTGGCAGAAGTGCTCCAGCTGGGTTTTACGATATCAGCTCTGTTGCAGACAGGAATGTGGGGTAGGCAGCAAGAGGGACTGCCCACCCTGTTTTTGCATCTACCAATCTGTGCGTGAAAAACTCCCTTGAGTTTTTCTCATTGTTAAAAAAATAATCCTTATATTTTATTGGTAGCTAATGTTACTTAGAGATATGATTTTGGATCAAATTTTCTTCTTGCTGGAAAGGGATACTTTGAAATTTTTTATGTAGCAAAATAAAATAAATATTTAAATACTTAAATTTCATACAGAAATGTGTTCCAGAAAATTTCAATGGGAAAATTTTGAGAGAAGATATTCTAGAAAGATCTCAATCAGTAACAATGACAATGAAAAATGCCAAATGACCATCTCAACAGTACCATGTCACAGCATCACAGAATGGTGAACTTTGAAAGGGACTTTTGAGATCATCTGGTCTGACTACCTTGCTCAAGAAGGGTCATCTTCAGGCTATTACAGAGAGCCATGTCCATACACATCAGTGTGTTTGCATCTTCTAAATTCAAGAAAAATTACATGAGAAATCCAAATACTCACATTTTTTATCACATACCTAGTAAATTAAGTTGCTTTCTCCAATATAAAAATTTATAAATTAATACTTGCATGCAAACAAAAAAAAGCATTTACCTTAAAAAGCACACTAAGTTGAATATTTAAAATGTCAAGTATTTCTATTAATAGAAGGATTTATTATACAGATAGTACTTTATATTTTGTAAATGGTTTCTTATGTTAAATATAATATTTAATCAATTCAGCTTTCTAGTGTTGTTCATCATGATTTGTCAGGAGGATTTTTTTTTCATACTTAGACTTTTTATATAGTTATCTTTTTCAGATTTCAATCTGTCTGTTCCATAAGCAGACTACTTAAGTAACATTGTTGTACAGTTATCAAAAGAGAACTCAAGCTTATTCTGCATGCATGACACTATAACTGAAATCCTTGTTTAATTGCTTAGCATATAATTATTACATTAATAAATCAGCTATTTTTGATTTAGTGTTCAGGTAGACAAAATTGCCTGGAAGTAGCTTTAGAATTCTATATTTTGCTTAAGACTTTGAAACAATCATTGCTTCTACCCAAGTTGTGATGTTCAACCAAAGCTGGACCCAAGTCCCTGTGAGCGTATAAATCTCATAAAACATATAGAAAATGCAATTTCACAGCAAATTATGCTGTAAAGAAGAATTCCTCTTAATGCTTGTATTTAAAGCTAATTTGAAGTTTCCTCTAGTTCAGCCTTATTATGCAAAATCTTAGTAATTTGACTTTTTGCACTGATTACTAATTCTCTCAAAAAGTGTTTACAGTATTTGAAAACCATATTAATTACCAAAATTGTCTTCCCTATTAATTTTTTTATTTGATGAAGTACAGTTATTTTTCAACCACTACTGAGACATGCCTGGGAGATCTCTGTCCAGTTAGAAATTTTAAAAATTCATGAAAAGGAAGAGTGTGGGAAGTTGAACCATGTGTGATGGCTAAATCTGTCAAATTATATATATTTAAATGTGTCCTCAAAATGGCCACAACAAACTCTGGTTAAAGTATATGATTTCAAATAGCCACATAAAATCTGTAGACTTCAATTTCCTTGGAAAAAGGCTGGCTTACAGACATACTATATTTATCTCCTGGCCTGCTAATCAGGATATGCTTGCACTTCATGGTGCCAAAACAGGGAGGTTGCATTTCTGCAGCACACTGCCCAGCCTCATTAGCTCTAACAGCAGGGCTAATTAACTCAGATACAGAACCACACAGCTATGGATGTTCTGCTTTCAGATTTAGCATTGACCTTAGTATTTGCAGGGTACCAATTTATTCCTTTAAAATGCCTGTGAAGGCTCCATGTAAATGTAAGTGGATTGATAAAGAAAGAAAAGACTCTGCAGTTGCAAAACTGATACTTTTTCATTCAGTAAGGTAAAAACTACATCTGTTGTTATTTAGTGTGTTAATAGAGTATTATATAGCACAGTACATTCATATTAGATATTGATTTTACCTGTAAGACTTGAATCAGAAAGGGTTGTGCATCGGTTGTTATCATTTACTATTTTGTGAGGTACATTACTTTTCAAGGGATTTCATTAGTACTTTATTAAAGATGAAAATACCCATGAATCTATCTGTCAAAATAAGGCTGGAAGGAGAATATATGTTTCTGTTTCATTTTAGAATAGAGTTATTTTTCTCTTTAGCTTGTATGTGTATACATGTTCACACATATGCAAAACCACTGGGAGTGTTCAAGACCAGGCTGGATGGGGATTTGAACAATCTGGTCCAGTAGGAGGTGAATCTGTCCATGGCGGGGAGGTTGAAACTAGGTTATCTTTCAAGGCCCTTTCAGCCCAAACAATTCTATGATTCTGCGAAAATTCATTAGCACATCTCCAGGAACAAACTTACTTAAATGCAGACCGATGTTCATATCAAAAATTTCTTTTGATCCAAGGCACTTTTAAGCAAAAATTTTTTTCTAAATTGCTGATTATCCACATTTTTTTGTTTGTGTAATCTGTCATAACAGCCACAGAGTGCAAGTGTAAGTCATCACAAAATGAAATAACAAAATGCCATCTAAAGTGAAGTTTCAGAAATGTGTAGGTGATAGGATTCATCATAATTTCCAGTGCAATGTCTCAGTAGATGGGGGTAGATGTCATTCACATACCTGCAGGCCAGATATCACTACATTTCTGCCAGCTGCATTTGCTATTCAAATAGCTCAGTGCCTACTCATGATTTTAGTGCTTACTGCTTAGCTCAAGGTTTACTGATGATTTCTCACCTTCCCTTTCTCAACCTCTGCACTTTTCCTCTCTGCCATTTCTTGATTCATTTAATTTACCAGGTTGGAATTCTATCAATGCATCTGAAAACTCAGTCTTCATTTACTTGTTACTATTTTGTGCCATAGTCTACACTTCTGAATGATCACTAAATGATCAGTGTGATCATTCTATTTTCATAGTTTCATCGTAATGCATACAAATACTATAAGTTGTTCTATGCTAGGACTTGCATGGAATCCTTACTTATACTCAGGCCTAAATACTTGTAAACTTTTAGTGATTTTCTAGAATAGTGTAAAATAATAGTCATGAAGTACACATTCAGAATATTATATGTCTGAAATACAAGGATCCATTTGATTACTGTGGAAATACAGAAAAGACTAATAATTTTGCAGAATGGCTAAAATGCATGTCAGAAGACAGAACTTCATCTGCCTAAAATTCCTTTTCCTAACCTGATTTACATTATCAGTAATCCCTAATTTCTCTTTTTTTGCTCAGCAGACGTCTATAATTTAAGATAAGTTAAGAATTCATCCTCAAATGTATGAATGTAACCACTTCACCTACAAAATGCAACCCATGCAACTATTTTTAAACTGCCACCTTATTTCAAACCAATTTTCAGTAATTCAAGTGGAAAATTCCTGATCTGAGTATATAAATGAAATATAATTTTTCATTGTAGACAAATAAAAAAATTTGGAATCCTTGAATAGAGATCAAGTAAAGGAAGCTCATTCCAGGAAAGTCAGGGAAAAAACCCCACAAAAACAAAAAAACCAACCAAAAAACCACCCCTCACCAATACTTAAGATGAAAAATGCAAATCAGTACAGTTCAGTTTTTACAGCAACAGCCTATGTATGGATAAATAACTTGGCCTTACAGAAGTTAGCCACAGAGATCCCATTAACTTTGATGGGACATTTTTTTTTATTTATTTGTAAACTCACTGTACAAAAAGTAAAAACCTAATCCTTCCTATATTTCTGAAAGCAAAACAAATAGGTCTTCTGCTTGTTTTGTATCTGGGGAACTACAGAATGAATAAAAGCATATCTACCTGTCACAGGATATAGGAGCAAATTAGCTCCTGGGTAGTAGCCTGCCAGGGAATTAACTTGATCTCTGAAAACAGGGACCACATGCCTGTGCTGATACAGCACTTGTGCTTCTTGTTGTGAAGGGCTCGGCTGTTGTGACGCAACCATGTGGCTAATGGTTGTATGCTACTGCTTCTGAATTAGTTGAAGAATAGCTATTGTGTCAAAAAATGTTCTATTGATTTTGTTTTAAACCTGCTTCCTGACAATTGAACAAGCACGCTCAGTATTGCTTATGTTGGGATGTGATGGGCTGACCTTGGCTGAGCCACCAGGTTCCCATCAGACCACTCTATCACTCCACTTCTTCAAAAGGACAGAGGGAGAAAATTCAATTAAAATATAATGTGTTAAAATAACGACAAGAAGATCACTTAATATTGTCATGGACAAAACATGTTTCACTTGGAGAAATGAATTTATTACACATCAATTGTACAAGAGAAGCATGGTGAGAAATAAGAGCAAAACTAGAAACATCTTACCCTCACCCCTCCCTTCTTCCTATGCTCAACTCTGTCCTATCTCTCCCTAGTTCCAGGTTATACAGGGAGATGGGAAAACTGTAGTTGCAGTCAGTTCAAAGCTCTTCATCTCTGCCTTTCCTTTTTCCTCATCCTTTTTACTGCTTTGGTGTAGAGTGCCACCCATGGGATAGAGCCTTCATTAAATTAAGATCAGTCCTTGCTACTGGTTCTGCCAGAAAACCTGCACCTGTATGTACTTCTCTCCATGGGGTACAGGTCCTGTTGGGTGCCTGCTCCTGTGTGGGCACTTTACAGGCTGAAGCTTCCTGCAGGGCATATCTCCCTGGTCCACCATGAGAGCATGGTTGATATTGCTAGCTGCCAGTTGATATTGATGTCTGTGTCACTATGGACCTCAGTGGCTGCAGGGACACAGTTGTCTCACCACAGTCTGCATGATGGCCTTAGAATGCAACACCTGAAGTGCCTCCTCCTGCTCCTTGCCCCTGACCTTGGTGTCTGCAGGTTGCTTCTGTCATGTTTTCATCACTGTCTTAGAACTGCTGCACTGTATTTTTTATTCTTAAATATTTTGTCACAGAGATGCTACTGATATCATCGATTGTTTCAGCTTTGGCCAGTGGTGGGTCCAGCTTGTAGCTAGCTGGAACTGGCTCTGTCTGAGTGAGATGTGGGCAGTTTCTGGTGTCTTCTTGTAGAAGTCCTCTTACAGCCACCCCCAGTAGCAAAAATCTTAATACGTAGTATCAATACTAGGAAAAAAATTGATAATTTCTTATTCAGTGTCTCTTTATGTTGATGATTTTACAGTCCTCAGAACATTTCTATCTGCTGACTTTTCTCCAAGAACCAAAAGGTTCCTGGCTATTTAATTTCTCTTTGTAGGGAGCCTATTTCTCATTTGAACATTGTTTTCACTATTTTCTGTATTTTCCTAGTTCTGCTGCTTTCTGGTTTAGTTGAAATTACCTCAACCATATGTTGTATTTTAAATGTGAATTTGTACAGTAGCAGCGTGACAGTGATTTCTAATTTAGTCTCAGTTCTCTGCTGCTTCCTATTAATTTGTATGGCATTTCAGGTGTTGTTAAATCTTGAATTGACCATTGAGAAAACTGTTTGCTATTATTCTTTCCTGGCAAGTAGTATAATTGTGTCTTTAAGGCTTTTTTTTTGCCTCTGTAAATTGCTTTATATTGTCATAGACTTTATCTTGACAAATAATTTCAATATATGCATTCAACATTGTAAGATCTTTCTGGAACTCTTCACAGTCGATTTTCAGTTGGGTTATATTATTTATGAGCAAATTTCATAACTTATCACAGATCTTTCCTGCATTAGTTTTGAATACAATTAATTTAGCCGAGACAGAGTTCATTTGCTCACAGCAACCCTCACAGTACCTTGCATTGGTGGGTAGAAAGGTGTTGATAATGCAGCAGTGTTTTGGCTACTGCTGAGCAACAATGGCACAACACCAGCCATGTCTCTTCCAACATTTCCCCCATCAACAGGTTCGGGGTAGGCAAGGTCTTGGGGAAGGACACAGATAAGGACAGCTGACCCAAATTAACTGTAGGGATAACACAGTTATCCCTTCAGAAAAGATACCTTTTTCGGATATAAAAGCTAAGAAAAGAAGGAGGAAAGGGGGGCATTTACTACTTACAACATTTACTTTCCATAGCAACAACTATACATGCTGGACCCCTGCTTCCAAGAAACTGGCCAGATACCACTTGCTGATACAATAATAAAACATTTGGGTTTTTTTTTTTCCCTTTGCATGTCCAAATGCAACCTTTTGTTTTTGATTAAGTAAGCTGCCTTGTTTCAACCTACAAGTTACTTTCCATGATATTTTCTGTCCTTTCAGCTGATGAAAGGGGTGATAGGGTGGCCAAGGTCAACCCACCACAGTATTGCAAGTTCCTGCAAGTACCATCCTTCTACTGTAATAATCTAGGTGATCAAATTATTTAATACACGAACCAATTGTATTCTGCTCACTGCAGAGGTTATAAATAAAAGGATGTAGTTCTCTTTAATTTTCACAGATTCTTTGCTAAAGATTAATGTCACACTTTGATTACTTTCTGTTCTTTTGGTATAGATACTAATGATAGGGGTGGGTTCCACAGGATAGCAATTTAGGATTTTAATACCTCTGGAACACTTGAAGGAAAATACTATCTCATTATGGCAATTTGTTACTGTTACAAGTTTATTTTAAATTCTGTCATACTGACATTATAGAATGAATTTATCCCATGTCTTCTGTGAAGAATAGATTAGTTGGGATGTTGTGGTGTGTGCAGCGTTCATTTTAAACAGTTCCATGTTGTATTTGTTCAGTTTTATAGGTTGTTCTATTTTGCTCAAGATGGCTTCCTTAGAGTGCTGTTTCAGGGTCTCTCTCCCCTTCTTCCTCAAGCAGGTTAACCGTCAATCACAGGTACCCATAGCAACTCCTGCCCTTTTGTATCCAAGTCCCCATCAATCTGTTAAACCCTCCTTGTTTTTCTCATTATCTCGTTTTCCCCTCCCATGTTTCCTTGGCAACCCTCCTGTCCGTCACCTTCTGCCCACACCCCAGTCCTAGAATCTTCTATCTTGGGCAGAGGGTGATTGGAGCAGGAAGGGAAGCCACTCCCTTGTTATGTTATTATTGGTTAATAATATAACCAATAATATTGGCTCTTTGTTTCGTTCTGTATGGCTATTGGCTCACTGTGGTTTGCTCCTCCCCTCGGGGATTCTTTAACTGCCCTACCTGAGGGGCGGATTGGGGGCAGTTGTCTGCAGTCTCCTTCTTGCGGTATATCTCCCTGTTCTTAATAAACCCAACCCCCGCTGCGGACAGCTGTCTGCCTTGCGTGGTAATTCGCCTCGTGACGTGGCCACACGGCCGGCCCAACCAGGCTGTGGCTGTGCCATTTGTTGGGCTAGCCGGGCTCAGTTTGCGCGCCACTGCATTGGGAAACTTCTGAAAACAGTATTCTAGTGGATACTGAGACACACAAATCTGATTCGGTTTTTCTGCTGTGTATCAATACTCTCTAATATTCCATCTACACCTTAGTGTATTTGTCTTATATATGTGGAAGGTTTTGAAAATACTGCTTTTTTTTTTTTTTTTTTTTTTTTTTATGATTTCAGTGAGCTGATGGGCAGAATAATTTTCAGCTTTTCTGATGGTGGTTTAACATTTTTTCTACCAGGCTGTGTATTCTTGTCTTTGCTGGGAATTGGCTTCTCTTTCTTAAAGGATGCCTCTGCATCCAGTAGTCCCCTTTTCCCCACTGCTTAACTTATGCCAACCTTTCTTCATTGTCCACTTAAGGACTTTTTTGGTCTCTTTGGAGTTCAGTAAAACGTTTCCTACATATGGGGAAATTACTAACCAAACTTGAGAAGAAGATGATTCAAAGTTGGGAAAGTTGTGTAAAAAAGTTGCTGAAAGGATATATCTCACAGTGAAAAGAGTAGTTCCCCAAGAATTAGCCTTAATACTTAGAGCATTGCATATTTTAACAACAACAAGAAAGGCAATGTAAGCTGACTTATAGAGAGAGTTGGAAGACTTGTCTGCATGTAAACTCATACCTAGTCATATCATGATGAATTCTTTACTGTTTACATAACGCTGCTCCTTATTAGGTATTTAGTGTTCGCTGGTCAGGGAATAGCTAATAGCTGTCAACCATTTTCAAAGTTTAACTTGCCACTCTTCTATGGGAATAAGCTATCTCACAATGAAATAAGCTTACTGTGAGATAGTTATCATGGTGATTAATCATATGGAAATGACCACAGAGAAAATTCTTATGAAGTGTCTATAATAATATTAATTCTTATCCCTACTCACTGTACAGTAACTTTGCTGGGTAAACAAATGTCAACATTATTTTTTATTTAGACTTGTGTTTTAGCTGAGGCTGAGGCACTGTTATAGTTTCAGGTATTAACATCTAGCCTATGTTATATTTAACCTAAGACAAACTGTTAGGTTCTTAAGTTGGTCTGATACTACAGGGCTCAATGCTACACCTGCATAGCAGCTGTAACACACTGGCGCTCTACCACTGGGTCACAAAGCTCTGCTTATACAGAGTGATCCAGAGAACCAAAAAGATCTCTATTCTGAATTGCTTCCTGAGTAGCTTCTCTCTGCACTGGCTTTTGATACTCTCTTTTCTGTGAGGGCTAAGAAGAAGCAGAGCTTCATCTCCTCCTCTATTGCCATGGAGCATATACATCTCATACATAAACATGAGCTCTCTGAAGTCCAAAACTCATGCCAAAGCATTGGATTTTGTCTAAGCATTTTGATTGAGGGACAAGTCGATAAACTATATCCCCCTTACTTCATAAATCATACAAAATTTCCTAGTCACTACGGAAGAATCATATCAACATCAGCAGCCAGTTACCCGCTGCAGCTCATTTTTGGTTTACATAAGGCCTACAAATTATTTCTGCCACAGTCATCTTTGGTTCCCAAGCTATAAAAACATAATGCAAATACTTACCATTAGGGAGGTAAAGCTATTGATCATTCTGAGACTTTCACATGCTACAAAGTTAGTGGCCGTTTAGATGCTTAAATGGAAAAGAGAAAGATGGAATGTCATGCACCACACACATTGCATTTTGTATAAAATGACATACAGAGGTAAACCTGATTTAATGCATGCAATCATTGTTACATTGTTACAGTTTGCACTTTAGATGGCTGTGTATATGCAACCAGATAGATACTTTCACAGAAACTTTGAGCCTTATAATATCAAGGCAATCCTTGAGATTTCCCATACCATAGTAAATTAAGCATGTGTACCCTCTTAAAAAAATTCCAGAGATTTTAATTTCTGTAAAACAATTATACATGAGCATTTTCATTTTAATTTTTATGACTGTGATAGTAATAGGGTCAGAGTATGACCTTGTACCTGTGTCATCCATAGTAATTGTAAAAGACACGAAAGCAGGAAAATATGTTTCAGAAACATGTTTCTAACTATACAAAACACTGTATAAGTTCTTTTGTAGCAATTAAGACCTCAAGTAAGGTAGTGGAAAAATAATTTAAATTATAGTAAATATGCCTTTATGCCTGTTTTGGGCTGATTTAACTGAAATATTTTTAGCTTCATAGAATTTCAGATGTATGAAGCTTTGATGCTGAAGATCAACTATGCAGAGGAAAAACTAAAGCTCTTTGTAAACTCTTTATATCAGTTAGGTCATCTGTTTATCTGTTCTGTTCAAACATCTGGGTTTGTAAAACAGCTGGCCGGTATTGCAAATGAAAGTTCAACAGTAAAACAACAGCCCTTCCAAGTTAGCAGCATTAGAGGAAGGAATGCATCAGGGTGATCCACACCATCAAACTGATTTATTAGTACAGATGGTAAGAAAGACTAGCCAAAGCCCTGAATTCAAGTTGACTGTTTATTTATGTCATTGCTAGACCCTCAGCTATTTCAGGAAACCAACTAAAGAATGTCTGCCAAAATTCTTTAATAACTTCTCTGAAGATAAACTTTAGGAACAGTCATAAAAATAGTGAGCAAAAATCCAAAGTAATACAAAAAATTAACCACAACCACAAGAAGGCGTCCCAAGAAATTTCCCTAGTTTCTTTTTTTTTTTTTGGTGCTATTGATATTATCCTTGGGGGTTTTTTTGTGATATTGAGTATCTAGAACTAAACATTCAGGATCCTGCAATAAAAATGTTGAAGCCTTTTACCATATTTCTAGGTGGTTCTACACTTCCTGTATGTACAGAAATAGCTCTAATGACTTCAATAAGAGTACACACAAATATTTACAATGTAATCATGGCCCTAAAAATAATTTTATAGGGAGTTGCCACAAATTAAAAAAAAAAAACGCAAAGGAAGCCAATCACAAAGTATTTCCATGTACTGAAAAAGGCTACAATTACCAAAAGTATGAACTATTCAGTTGTTAACACTACAGTTATTCTCAAATTTTGAAATTATACCAAGAACTTTTTAACATTTTAAAGTTTTATGCAGTTTAATGTTTATTTATTCTTCATAGATATATCAATTTAGCTTAATGATATTCTTTTTCTACTTAAGAGTAAAGACCAATTTGACTTAGTTGCTTAGAATGATTTCTGATTTATTGCTGAATGTGTGTATTTAAATATCCTTTCCTTTTCCATTTTAAATTTTAGTGACTGATAAATTTTGATGCCACGGCCCTCATTCATCTACAAAAAAGTTCATTTCATATTTTAAGACATTTTCAATAATGCATAAAGCAAGGCTTCAGCAAGGCTTCTAAATATGTATCTAGCTTTAATATGTCTATAACTTATAGGTAGTTCCCATAGGTCCCATTGATTGTATCCTACATACCTGTTTAATTACTTGGTAAATCAGAACTTAGTTAAATCCTAGGCTTCTGGCAAAAGGATATGGCAAAATCAAATTATGATATTTAGCCATTTCTTTTTGCAGAAAGTTAACTGTGAAAAAGGGGAAGAGAAATAATGTTTTTACTCAAAAATAGGACTAATATTTTTACAAACACCCTTAATTATTGATTGTAAAGAAAGCCTGGTAATTTTCGTCATTAAAATAATGCCATCTATTTTTTGAGATCTCTAGGGTGGTTGAGTAAACCTGCCCATGTCTGAATATCTCTGTTGTGAAATGATAATATAACTGTTGCCCAAACAATAAGCAGCAGGAAGAATCACAGAACTACAGAATTTTAGGAAGGGCCCTTTGGAAGGGCAGGTTATACACAAACGAGTCTGCCGTCGCTCGCTAGAAGGCCCAGTGGCGCTCCACAGAGCACGAGGACTGCAGTTGGTCGCGAGCGGCCGCAGTCTGTCCTGGCCGGGGAGCAACTGGCTGCCGAGGGCAGAGCTGCTCCCTAGCGACCTGGAGCCCCTTGGCGTTATAGCCTAAGGATGCGCTCCAGAGAGGCAGAGGAGGGTCGCTTGGTAGCGGCAGTGGTTGAAACAGGTGGAGTCGAGGAAAGCACACGCGAATCAGTCAGTTCACCGTGGTAGGACGAGGGTTTATTGAGAGGAAGGGAAGGTACAGAAAGGATGGGGGTCACGGCAAACTGACCCAGAACCTCCCCCTGGTCAGGCTATATAAAGCCGACCCCAGGGGGAGGGAGAGACACCACAAGACCAATAGGAAAGAATTACATCATATGGGGTGACACTCAACAACAAATCAAGATTACATTGAGGAGTGGCCTTCCCCCCCCAGCCCAATCACCACTCAGACCCCAGGGAAACTTCCAGACTCTGGGAGTGGGGTGAGGGTGATGGACAGAGGGGTCACCAGGGAAACCGAGGAGGGGGAACACCGATTGACATAAGAATTAACATAAAACAAGGAGGACCCGACTGATAGACAAATAACTGACACGGTGGAGAGGGAGGGAGTCCTGGAAATCCCCTACTCAGACGCCATCTTCACTACATAATACTTAATGGAAATAAAATATGAAACTTGTAAAACTCAACTCCATAACCTTAAAACAGTGAAAAACAACATGCACCCCAACACGAGTCCAGGTGGGTTTTGAATGTCTCCAGAGATGAAAATTTTTGTCCACTGGACACCATTGAAAAGAGTCTGGCACCATCCTCCTGACACCCACCTTTGAGATATTTCTGTGTATTGATGAGATCCCCTTTCAGGTCTTCTCTACTCCAGACCAAACAATCCCCATTTCTAGAGTGTGTCCTCATCAGAGAGAAGCTCCAGACCCCTGATCATCCTTGTGGCCCTCCACTGGACCCTCTCCAGTAGCTCCTTGTATCCCTTGTGCTGAGGAGCCCAGAACTGCACACAGCACTCCAGGAGTGGCCTCACCAGGGCTGAGTAGAGGGGGAGGATCACCTCCCCAACCTGCTGGTCACACTCTTGCCAATGCACCCCAGGATGGCATTGGCCCTCCTGGCCACAGGGGCACTGATGGCTCATGGACAGCTTGTGACCCACCAGGAGTCCCAGGTCCTTTTCCACAGAGCTGGTCTGTAGGTCAGCCCCAGCCTGTGCTGGCACTTGGGGCTGCTCCTCCCCAGGTGCAGGACCTGACACTGACACTCACCCTTGCTGAATCTGCTCAGGTTTCTCTCTTCTCAACTCCACAGGTTATTGAGGTTAATGGCAGCACAGTCTTCGTCTGTATTTCAGTCTCAGCTAAATTCACCCCATTGCTACACAGAAAGAGAAACACTGTAATGTCATGCCACTTTACGTCAACATGCAGCCAAATGGCAGGAAGGTCAACCAAAACTTCAGTTCTTTCCTGCCAAGAGAAGACCATGGTTACTAGATTTTTTCCCCCCTTGTAAGGCTCATTGCTTTTCAAATAGGCCAGGTATGAGGCTCTGTATAATGAGCATCAAGATTGCACACACACCAGCTTTTCAGCTAAGTCCCTGATGCTTGCTGCAGGAGAAAATTTCAAGTCAAAATATTTAGCCAAACAGTAGCATCCAAGATAGAATTACATATTGGCTTGACAGCTGTAGTGTGATAGCCATTCATTCTATTCTGGTTACCTCCTGCTTTCAGAGACCATAGGTGCAATATATTTTGACATCCTTCTCACACTCTGATTTTTTTACATTTAGATAAAATCAGACAAAATAACCAAGTTTTGAAATGTGGTTTGATTTTACTGTGATACAAAGAACAAGGTTTATACATAGCTGTTATATGGTTTGTTGAGGGATCCCCTCCTTTTATCTTAAAACTGAAGGTTTCAGTATTTTCTTTTTGTAATCCTTATTGGGAGATGAGGGAAAGGGAAAAAGGGTTCAATTTGGCATTTAAAATATAGACATTACCTGTCCTCTCTCTGGATTGTATTCTTTGGCCTTTTGGAGATTTTGGAAAATTCTGAGGTTGTAACAATGTGCATTTTGGTCACAGGGTTGGTAAAGATACTTAGTATCTGCCTTCACTAAACTAATTTAATTTTGCTTTCACCATTAGAAAAATAAAAAAACCAAATCAAACCAAACGAAAAAGCCCTACAAACCATAAAAGTGCAGTATTTTTTGTAAGAAATGTTGCCATTTTCAAGGATTATAAATAGTGTTGTTATATAGAAGAGGCAGCAAAACCATCTATTGCAGCACACTGCGGCAACAAGCAGTGTGAGCTGTTTCTTTCTTTATAATAAAGCCAGCAGAATACATCTAATCCCAGAGATATGTTCTCACATACATCTCTGGCTTTTTATTCTCTATGCAGCATTGAACCATGAACATGTATTCATTAGAAATTAATGAAAAATATAATTCCTTATGTTTGAAGTAATAGATGAAGGACAGTTTACTTTCAGTTAACTTAAGTAAATTGAAAGAGCAAGTTTAGTTCCTGTAAGTAGTCTGACAAAAAGAATTTAGCCCTAGGTTAAAGGTGACAGGAAAATAAAAGGTGAAAATCCTGTATGTTGTCTAATTGCATGGTTTGTTTAAAAATTCTGTTTTGGTGCCCTCAATAAACACATCACTAACAAAAACCATTAAATTAAGTGTATCCTAAGAGTCAAATATACCTCAAGAGCCAAAAATTCAACAGGGTATCTTCAGTATTTCCGACATTCTGAGAGATTTCAAAAGCAGTCAGAGAGAATAGCATTGCCCTAACATACTCAATTTTCTTCTGTGCTTGATTTACTTCAAAACCAAAAATTACACAATTATATTGGTGAGGAGAACCTTCAGAATTTACCAGCAAAGATGATCAGATACACTGCTTGGGAAAATATTGAATATACTCTTTTGTTAGTGACATCGTTATTAATATGTTTCTTCATATCTAATGCAAAGAAAAATTTTATCACCATTTACTTAAAACATTTTTTTTTTATTAGACAGATAATTTAACAGGTAATATTTGACCACAGTCTCTTAATAGGAGAAGGGACTGTAGTTATTTACTGCAGGAAAGTTATCTAACAATTTCAGCCAAACAAATTAAAAACAAAAAGAAAGGTAAATGTGAATTTTTATATGTCAAATGATTCCATTTATTGAAAATTCTTCAGACAGAGCTATGTTAATAGAATCAATTGTCCTGTTTTAAGTACTTTAGGGAAAAAAAATATGTTTCCCCATGTGGAGAGGTATAAATATCTAAATGTACTGAATCTCCAATTGAGTTCTCTCATTCCGTGGATATAATGAAACAAACAAAAGAAACAAATGAGGACCCCAGAAGCAGGCACAGCACTCCAGATGTGGCCTCACTACATCTGAGTAGAGGGGCAGGATCACCTCCCTTGACCTGCTGGCACTGCCCTTCCTAATGCACCCCAGGACACTACTGGCTGTCTTGGTCACCAGGGCACACTGCTTGCTCATGGACAGCGTGTTGTTCACCAGGACCCCCAGGTCCATCTCTACAGAGCTGCTTTCCAGCAGGTCAGCTCCCATACTGTGTCTATATATATGGTGTAAATATATATATATATTTTGTAAAGTGTCTGTCTACTTTACTATGGAACAGTCATAAGCATTCTTCTTTCTCTTTACCTTTGTGATGAATGACACTTCTTTCTATTCTCAAGTCCTTTAATCAACAGTAATTGGGACAATTTTTTTGCCCTTTTCTTTCTCTTTGTTTTTTCATCACTTTCACACCTAAAGTTTTCTTTTACTAAATCATAAGAGATCACCCATTCTGAATTCTGGATATCTATAATTTCATCTTTTTCCTTGATTTTCCTTTGTATTTTATATAATAACTTCTTGCCTGAACTACTTTCTACACTATTATCCCAAGTTATATTTTTGTCTTTTGCATATCACTCTTTCAAATGAATGTCTATACCTCCTTCTCTACACTTAATTTTGTTCAGAACTCTCAAGTAGTGCAAAGCCATTTTGTTTGACTCAATCCTTGAACATCACAGTATTATCTAGTGAATTTTTTTTTGTTCCCCTTTCTCCTCTCTTGGTGATATTATTCGCATAGTTTTTGCTAAAGAGCTAGAAGCTGAGAATGCAGAACCAGAAAACTATTACTGAATTTCTGTAATGTTTATACTTTTTCCATGGCCTCTACTATAAGTTATTCTTCTAAATGATCTATCAGAAAGGATGGTTGAAATCCAGTTTGAAACCAAATACCCAAGAAAATCCACAACAAACAGAAATTTCCTTGGAAAATCGGCATCTGTTTTTAGCATCTGTTTTTAAATTGACTACATGCCTAGCTGGTTGTAGATTCTAGTCAAATACTGTTGTTGTCATCCTTGTATTTTGTCTCCTTTCAAGCAAGGCTTTTAAAAATTGAAAACAATGTTCGAAAACATTCAGATAAAGTTTGTAGCTGTAAATATGAAAGTAAAAACTGATCTCTTTTCTGTAAATTATCTGGCATATGCCTCTTATCAGGGCTTTGAAATGCTTGGTGTAAAATGTAATGCTTAAAGACAGGACTAAAAAAGAAACCTCACCTCTATTTCTGTTTTATCTTCTGCTAAATATTTCTCTTTAATTTTGGGTGGGGTTTTTTTGGTTTGGTTTGGTTTGGTTTGGTTTTTGTTTTGTTGTTGTTGTTGTTGTTTTTTGGGGGATTGTTTTGTTGGCTTTTTGGTTTGGTGTTTTTTTTTTTTTTTGTGGTGCATTTGGCTTTTTTGCGCGTGTATTTTTGTTTTGGTTTGGGTTTTAGTTCATTTACGTTTCTTTTTCTAAATAAGTTGTGCCCAAGTGGATACACACATACACATAAAAGCTTTGGATTTTATTGCATTGCAGTATCTTTACAAAGGTGGTTTTATGTTTGGTATTTACCATATATATCCTAGACATCAGTATCATCTTTGGAGCCACTGACTTCTCACACTGAGAAAATAACTGCCCTGGTGAGAATGACCTATGCAGGACACCTTGCTCCAAGATCTTGTTTTTATCCAGAGGTAATGATCAAATGTTTCTTTTTGGAGGAGTAAATATGTGTTTTCATCAATGGTGACCATGGCAACTAGGTTGACTCATATCCTGAGATGGTCTGTAGTGCAACTTAGGACAGGCATTTAAAAATTGAAAACAATGTTCGAAAACATTCAGATAAAGTTTGTAGCTGTAAATATGAAAGTAAAAACTGATCTCTTTTCTGTAAATTATCTGGCATATGCCTCTTATCAGGGCTTTGAAATGCTTGGTGTAAAATGTAATGCTTAAAGACAGGACTAAAAAAGAAACCTCACCTCTATTTCTGTTTTATCTTCTGCTAAATATTTCTCTTTAATTTTGGGTGGGGTTTTTTTGGTTTGGTTTGGTTTGGTTTGGTTTTTGTTTTGTTGTTGTTGTTGTTGTTTTTTGGGGGATTGTTTTGTTGGCTTTTTGGTTTGGTGTTTTTTTTTTTTTTGTGGTGCATTTGGCTTTTTTGCGCGTGTATTTTTGTTTTGGTTTGGGTTTTAGTTCATTTACGTTTCTTTTTCTAAATAAGTTGTGCCCAAGTGGATACACACATACACATAAAAGCTTTGGATTTTATTGCATTGCAGTATCTTTACAAAGGTGGTTTTATGTTTGGTATTTACCATATATATCCTAGACATCAGTATCATCTTTGGAGCCACTGACTTCTCACACTGAGAAAATAACTGCCCTGGTGAGAATGACCTATGCAGGACACCTTGCTCCAAGATCTTGTTTTTATCCAGAGGTAATGATCAAATGTTTCTTTTTGGAGGAGTAAATATGTGTTTTCATCAATGGTGACCATGGCAACTAGGTTGACTCATATCCTGAGATGGTCTGTAGTGCAACTTAGGACAGGCAACTAACTAAAACCATCATGGAAAGCTCTTGAGGAAGGAAACGTCAAGTTCTTAATGACTTTATGTCTGTGCATCTCAGTTGTAACACATCTGTCTCAGCTGCTGCTTTTTTTCTCTTTTATCCTGGATACAGGCTTTTTTAGAAAATATGAAAAAATCTTGAGGAAAAAGAAAAAACTCTAAAAGAAAAAGGAAATTGCCTTGAACAGAACTTTATCTAATCTAAGGGAATGTGACCTCTTTTAGCCTAGCCAGACCTGGTACGATGCATTGAGGAGACCATGACAGCAACTGAAATGTTGTGTGCGAATACCTTGCTCCCAGATTTAATTTTCCACCACCGTCTAGCAACACTAGAGATGAAAGAATTGTCTTTCATGGTTCAGGTAAAGAGAATGACTGGCTAAGAGTGAGTGAGTATGTATCCCTCTGAAACAAAAGAGATTGTTATATCTCCTAGGGAATCAGCATTTTCTTCAATAGCCACATAACATTGTGAGATCCTGATGTCTTGTAGTAAATTCTTTCCTCTGTTTTCATTTTTTGTAAAGGAGGAAAATGAATGGAAAATAACTATAGTAAGTGATTGACATTAGATAACAGAAGTGCTCAGCTGTTGAAAATCACTAACATTGCCTAACTCTGGTCTTTGTGATCTTGCTTTGCTACACGTTCCATGCATGTCCAAGTCCATTTACAGAATTTATGTTCTATTAAGCTTCAATAGGCAACCACAAATGTAAGATTTGTTATAATTTGAATATTTGGCTTTTGACACCTCTTTTACATTTTTAAACATGTTTTAATTATGAAGCTATGTATGCAGTAAAAAATCTGGAACCTTTGGTCTTTCAGGAAAATGTGCAGGATTGCAAAGGATTAGGGCTTTGGGATTATATGAATAGCTTTGATTAAACCTGTGTAAATTGCTCACTGACTTTTAAATTGCAATCTGTGTCCTATGTTCGTAGGTCCATTCTGACCCTGATATATACTGTCTTTGAAATGGAAATCTTCAGTTGTTACCTCTAGATAGCTTTAAAAGCTTGACTGCCCACTCTGAATTCCTTTGAAATGTTTAATTTGAATCATAAACTATCCCTGCAAACAGCCTCATCATTTTGTTAGAAATCATGTCTCTTTTGAAATGGGTTTCTCTTTATAGACCTGTTTGATGGGTTGCTTTGGTGTGGGGAATTCCTTAGAACTTTTCACTTTTGTATCTGGTAAATTTACTACTTAAACTTAGTATGCAGTGATTTGGTAACTCATTAAAATAAATTTATTTCTGCAGTAATATCCATTACTTTAAAAATGAGTATCTCTAAATTTTTTTGTATGCACATATATTTTTCTTGAAATTACTGCCAAATTCACAGAATCACACAGAATGGTCAGGGTTGGAAGGGACATCTGGAAGCCATCTTGTTTAGCTCCTTGCTAAAGCAGGGACATGGCTAGAAAAAACATATTCATATATTTGGCATGCTAAAGAGGGAGCTAATTATCTAGGTATTTTGTTTCTATGAAATAATACAACAGAGAAAAACAAACTAAATATAACATAGGAAAAAAATAAAATTTCCAAGTTGATTGTTATTGCTATTATTATTATTATGTGGGAAAGCTACATTATAGTCCAGTGAAACACTGAGCTGGTACACATCCTTCACCTGTATCCAGAGACTGACTTAAAACACCCAAGCAACAAAGGGTACTGACAAATTTTGCAATATATGTTTTGGATTTCTAGCTCTCTCAGCTAGTGTCCTTCTCAATTGGAGCATGGCATAAAGGTTGTTAGAAACAGAATATTAGAATGCCCTTTTTGGTTATTATTTTATCTATTTAAAATTATTTTTTCTAGGATTTGGAATTATTATTATATTAATTAAATAAATAAAAACTAAAATACTGATTAGAATTATATTAAATTGTTTGCAACATAGCACTTTGTTCTGTTGGAAAGGGCTACTCACTTAAATATTTCAGAAAAACTCAATAATTAAATCGTAATAATTCTATTGACTTGCTTATCGGATTTAGACACAAGGTACTAATGTTTGTAAAAGCCATGATTATTTGATCCACTGGTCTTCCTTATTTCAGATATTTCAAGAATTTCATAGAAAATTCTAAGAACCTAGCACCACACCACTTTGTAGAAAAAATACTGCTTACTTCAACAGGCAATGATTAGGTATAGGATATGAAAGAAAGAAAAAGTGTTCCTGCATTTTATGTGTTCTCTGACACAGTTTCATTACTATGGACAAGTTGTGTAGCTCCTTACTACAAACCCTAGCTTTAAAAAGTTCATGTTGAGGCCATCATGCCAAATGTACCTGATTTACAGCCATGCTTATTAAAATTGGTAATAAAAATTCCATACAAGAAAAAAATATATGAAGTTATTGTAAAGGGAATATTTGTTACCTTGGTAGCAAATAAAATCTGTATTACTATTGTGTATTTTATTTTCATTGAAGAATTGAATCCTTTTCAATTATTGTGTGGGATGGGAAAGTGGTAAACAAGGTTGTAAATCTCTGGAATTTGTTTCATGGTAATAGTACATTAAGCAGGCAACTGGTATTCTCCATGCATTGAAGTAGAACTACTATGACTCACTACTTTATAATTATGTGAGGATTATTAACACAACAGGAGAAGTAAATTGGCTACTCAGCACGAGTATCACTCTGTGTCTTAGCTAATTGCATATATCCTAGGTTAGCCGAGCTAGGCGGATCTCCCATTGTGCTTGGAATTGAGATATATATATATAAAAATCATAATAATTCGCAAGGTAAATTTGATGTTGAAAATTACAGAGGTTCTCAAAGGATTATTTAAATTGTTTGATATTTTTGATATATTTTTGTGTGATAGTTTGTTCAAAAAGCAGCATAGCAAGTAAAATTAAAAAAAGCCCCAAACAAACAACAAAACAAACCCATCAAAACACATCAAAATAAAACAAAGCACTCTACAGGATCTAATTGAAATTTTAGGTCTTATCACTCTTATGTATGTTGGATGGCAAATAAGTTTGTCAAGTTGAATGAAAATGCAAACCAGTACTGAAATATTAATATATCTATATCTCCTCTGGCTAGCTGCTAAACTCTTATGTAGTCACAATGAGCTGATAGTTTTCAAACCAAATACACTTTTTAGAGGATGTGTGTGCATGTGTATATTAAATAAATACAAAAATGTGTTCTGGTAAGGATATTTATATTTCTTGCTGTAGTTTTAGGGAAATAACAATATTGTGAAAAACATTTCACAAATTAGAAACATGCAAGTGATAGAAAACACTAATATTGAAAGAAAGATACTTCTAAATGGTGTGAACTCCTTCTCTGGTCCTGGAAACACCAATGTGTAAAAAAAATCATTTGTAGAGTAGTCTTTGAAATAGCTTCCAGCAATAATGTACACATGTGCATAAAAATATGATCTATGTAGAGATTTGCCTGTGGAAACAGAAGTTGTCCTACTGGTTTTAATGACTTCATATACAAATGATCCATTTAAGGATCAACCAGGCTGTGAATGTAGAGAAAATATGAATTGATATTATAATATGAATAATTTTTCTGGCACATAGTTTTGTCTAAATCCCCAAAAGAGCTCACGTGAAGGGCTATATATGTAAAAGAGTCTTTTAAGAGCAAGTGTCTTTAATCTATCTCAGTTCTAATCACAACTGGAAATAGTTCTAATGTTCCTTGGCTAACTAAATTTAGTATAAAAAACATATAATGAAAAGTAAATAAAGGCAAATATTTTCTGTATGTGCACTGGTGTACATTTTCACTTTCATTCTTTGAGTAGCAAAAAAAACCCCTCAAACACCCTGCTTATAAAACTTCATCAGTGGTCTATATACACAGCCAAATCCAGAGCATTTCCATCTGCAGCATCAAAGAAGGAAAATACTACAAATACATAGCTACGTTATGATTTTTACTAAAATAATAATTTTGTTTACTCACAATTTTATGCAGTTTCTTTTTCCATTATTTTCCATGGCAGTGTTTAAGAGTGGAACTTCTGTAGGGATTAGGGTTTTAATTCCGGTGGGCTGTCATTGTCCTCCTAGTTCTGGTCTAGGGGCCAGGCTTGAGTGGAAGAAAGCCCAGAAGAAGCCTAGAAGGAAGAAGGCTTCTGATGTGAAGTGTAGAATTAAAAGCGTTGTCAACCTAGAAGAGTTGAATTAAAACACCTAACATTTTATATGAAAACAGAAAAATATAATTTTATTCAGGATAACTGTCATATGTGAAGAATAAAATACATTTGTCAAAACCTGTTTTGAGGAGCCTTAGCTCAGCTATTATGTGTAGGATTTAGTTAACTTTCCTCAGAGCAGACCACATGGTGTGTGTTCTATATTTGCTGTTAACTCAGGGGTACTTTAACTGTAGCAGAGAGGAGCTTGTCCAGCATCAAGGCATTTTCTGCTCCTCGCGCTGCCCTGCCAGTACGTGGGCTTGAGGTGCACAGGAGGTGGGGAGGGACTACAGCTGAGACAGATGATTAGTGTTTGGCCATGCCGTCTGGCATTCTGCTTGGCAGTAAAACTGAGCAAAAGGAATAACGGGCGATGTTTGGGATGGCATTTGTCTCTCCAAGTAACCATTGCATGTGATGGAGAACTGCTTTCCTGGACGTGGCTGAATACCCGCTGGGACAGGCTGTACATACATCTGTCCGGAGCCCTGTGGTGTGTGTGTGTGGGCAGGACAGGGCAGGCCAGGCCAGGCCCGGCCCGGCCAACCAAAGGGTATTTAAACCAAGGGGAATTTAAATCAAAGCGTATTTAAACCAAAGGATATTTAAACCAAGGGGAATTTAAACCAAAGGGTATTTAAACCAAGGGGAATTTAAATCAAAGCGTATTTAAACCAAAGGATATTTAAACCAAGGGGAATTTAAACCAAAGGGTATTTAAACCAAGGGGTATTTAAATCAGAGCCTGCAGCAAGCGCACGACCTGACCCTACTTCCTCTTGGAACCAGCACTGGTAGTTATATCTATTCTTTTCTACATCTTTTCTGTCTTTTCCCCTTTGTTCTTTTTCTAATCCCCCCTTGTCCAAATTTTTTAGCAACTTAAGATCAGATGCCTTAGAGTTTGTTAAGTTAAACGGGCTAAGTTAATGCTTTGAGAAGTGTTTTATGTTGATTGAATGCTGCTCTACAGTTTTGCTTAAGTTCTCTGATTTTCCAAAGCTGCCTGTAAAGGTTTGCTATGTTGTTTTCACCTCCTGAGAATATCTTGTCACTGTTTCCCCTGTGCATCTAAATAAGAGAACCTGGACAGCTGTAAGCCCTTCTAAAAGTCCCTTTGAACAAGTTTTTTGGGGCCTTACACCTGTGCGCCCATGGGACGTGGTGAATTCATTCCTTGCTTTTCCTTTGCTTTTGTGCACAGCTTTCTCTACCTATTAAGCTGTTTATCCCACAATGTTACTACAGATCTGCTTGCTCTTCAGCACAATTTTACTAAATTATGACTGAATTTTTAAGATAATTTCTTTGGATCTGCTGGTGTAAATTCTTTCAGGGGTCTTATTATTTGGAATAAATGAAATACCTCAGTGGTTTATAGATGGACAAGTATTTCTCCAAAATTTGATAGCTCAATACCAGATAATAACAGATTGTTGCCACAAAGGAATTGGTTGCTGCGTTTTGGGAGTCCTGGAGATAAAAGGGGGTTTTGCATTTCAGTCATGGCAATGTTCACTCTATTCTCTTTACACCTTTTGAACCATTCAGGCACATATCTTCGTCTTTTAATTTTTTTTTTAATACTTTCTGTCATGCTGGATATCATCATTCAACAGGAGGGAAATATGTTTAATACTTCTATTTTTTTACTCTGATGTAGATTTACCCAATAATGAATTTCAACAGTATGAAGAGCTTGATGCAATGACAGGTTTACTATTAAGAGAAGATGACATAAAAAAAAAAAAAAAACAATTTCAAAGGTAATTTTCTTAAGTAGTTATACATTATAGATTAAAAAGTCTACATTTTTAATTAATGACAACGTGTATATTATTAGTTTTAGAAATATATTATTTTAATAAAAATATCCTTCATGTAAGGGAGGTTACACAACTACCCTAAGACAGCTACAATACCTATAAAAGAGTCTGAATTTTCCTTCTAAAATAAAAATTGAATTCAGATGGAAAAATAATAAGAAAAAAGAACTGATTCTCCTATGTAACTAATACATCTCATGATCATTTAGAATGTATGGGCTTATATATAGAGGAGAATCTGCTTTATTTCTCTTTCTGTTGTCAGTAACAGTATCCAGAAGTGAAAAAAATGTATTTAACTGTAAGAGTTTTACAGTATTTTCAAAATTCTTGTATTTATTTCTCTTAGGGAAAAAAAAAAGATTAAAAAAAAAGAAAAAGCCTGCACAATTTGTTTTATTTGAAATTACTCTTCAGGCTTTTCAAATGCATTTCTTTCAGAGCTGTCCTCTTGTAGTAGTAATTTTGTCCTGAATGGGGCATTTATCTGATTTTGCATCTTCATCAATTGCTCCAGATGAGCATATTCCCAGGGACAAATTTAAAAGCACTAATGCAGCTTTATCCATTTGAAATGTCATCCTCTATCATCAATATTCATTGAACAGTAGGACCAAAGATGTGGTGTTTTTCAACAAATAATACTCAGTTTTTATTCAACTCTCACAAGAAACCTATACTTCTGGCTCTTAAAAATATCACAGAATATGCTTCTTGGCAGCTGAAAAGAAATAAACTAAACTAATAAAATAAAATAACTCTGTCCTACATCCAGAAAACACAATAACATATTTTATTTGCATGAGTCTCTGAATATATCATACAATAATAGAGCCATAACAGAAAAAGCTTTGTAGAAGTCTTGCAGGTTCTGCCAGTATTTTGCTGCTTTGCCCACAGATTTATGCGAAGTTTTGTTTTTCTTTGAGATCCTCCTGCCATGTACCTTTCTTATTCTTTTTCTCATGTGTTCCTTATTTTGATCAACAGCTCTACATTGTAGGCATTTTGTTCAGGAGAGAAGACCAGCCTTACTTGTTCAAGGGAGACTGGACTCCAGCTGTTCATGTAGGGAGGAGTTTTACTATGGCTGGCTTACATGTTTCTTTCTCCTGAAATGCTTCTTTCATCTCCAGCCCAGTGAAGTGCTTAAGCACAATGTAGCAGGTGCATTTAAACTGACCAAAATCATGAATAAGATTCAAAAGGAAGTGCAAACTTCTATTATGAGTTCGCAATGTTTTCTGATAATTTTTTCCCTCTTATTTTCCCAATAATTCCCTGACTTTTTTTTAGGCTACTATTGCTTTCATTAAGTCATGTTTTATAAGCTCAGGTTCTTGCATTTGAATGATAACAGTCAGTTCGGAACCCATGACTTCCTACATGAATTCATAATTTGTTTTGCCTATGAGTCTACCTATGTTAGGAGCATAGTGTTCAGCTCAAGGTCAGAAAAGGATCATGAACATGACTTGCCTATGACTTCTAGCAATAACACAATTTCTTGATTGTGTCTATATTTAACTGAAGAAATGTGAATAAACTCTGATGAGAATTCATCCACATTAGAACAAAAATTGCAGTGAAGAGTTTCTATTAGAAAATATTGTTTCTAAAAGCTACAGCATCAGCATCGTTTGCTATGTTTGATAAATTGATTCATTTATAAGATTTATATCTGTATATATGAATAGAGTTCTTTTTCTGACTATACCAAGTCCTTTCCTGATATCCATGGGGTAGCTGCACACATATCAATCTAAAAATTCTAATGCATTGCCAAACTATCTTCTACTTCTTTTCCAGAAAATAATTGTTTTAATTTAGGTTTTTTTTTTAGGTCTTTCTATGCAAATGTATTGTAAGAGGTGGAGGAAAGGGTGAAGTTGATTTTTTTAATGTCATTATGTGATTTTTTTTGGGGGGGGGATGCTTTTAGGTTTGGGATTTGGTTTTTTTTGAAATACCATGTCGAGTTAAAGTTGTTTTCTTACCTCACCTTTCCACTCCTATACCTGCATCAGCTTCTTAAATACAAAAATATAATGATCTGGGGGTGCAAGTATTATAAACAAGATTAGCTAAGTAAATTTGTAATCCTCTTTCTACTTTTTATTAATTTACTTGTTTATTAATCTAATTGGTCTATTTTTTGTAGTACACATGATAACACAGCAGAGGATAAGGTGAACTGTACTGCAGAAATGAGGAAGAGGAACCAATGAACAAGCAAATGTTAGAAATGTTCTTGAAAAGTATTTGCCACACAGAAACTAAAATGTTTCAGTTAACTGAGAGAATATACTGCACAGATATTTCTGAGTTTTGCTTCTTGATCTAAGCCAAGACTTACATTCACTTTTTCTCCTTACAGGTAGCATACTAAAAGTTTAGTATTATAACACGCACAGTAAACACAGAGCTATGAAACTAGTTACACTTTTCCGACACTGGAGAGCAAAGAGGATTTATTAGTTGTATCTTTTTTCCAAATGTTTCAACAGTAAATTAGCAAATGACAGCAAAACAGAGTAACAGAATAATGCTGTATGGTCAATACAGTCCTCATACAAATGTATTTCAATTTTAAAAGTGCATTTTAGCCAAAGTTTTACTTGGATAAAAAAGTTCAAATTAGATTATGCTTTTCTTAAAAAATAATTTTTCTGTGAAATCTGCTTTGCCTGTTGCCACTACCAATATAAATTTCTCTCCTGCACACAATTTTGGCAGGTTCAAAATTAATTTTGCTGGCTTGCTCAAATACACATTAAGACATCATTTAATAGGGAAAGGAGACATGGTCACTTCATTTGTGCAATTGTATTTAAAGGGGTAACAAAAATGATGGTCCTATAAAATTTGAATCAAGGTTATGGGCCTGAATTGCAAAATTAGCCAACCTTGATTGAGCTGTAATCTGCATGCTGCCCTTTAGCTGGTGCAGCTGAACAGGTCCAGAATTATATATCATTGAGAAGTATGTAATGAAGATCACAGAACCAGTTTTAAAATAAACTCTGAAAAACAAAGGAATCCTTACAATGATAAATGGTTAACTACTTGATGTCAGACGGGCAATCATCCTACCTTTCTCATCTAATTTTTATGACTTTGTAATCTTGGCCCTCACACCATCTGCTGGAAAAGGACAATGTCATTGCTAAATAATCAAATTTAAATTTGTTTAATTAATTAAACATGAATTTAATTTAATTTTTTAATTTTTTAAAATTTAATTATATGTTTAATTTCCTAAAAGCAATAAGACTGTTGCTCTTTTTGCCTTCCTTAACCTGAAACTTCTGAGACTTGCTACTTACCAAACAAGACAAGATACTGTTCCAAGAAGATCTTGGTATTACTATTCAGTTAGTTTCTACTCTCTGTCACACTGCTTGCTAAGTTTTTTTTTTCTTTCTGTGTTGACCTGACAGCTATAAATACACAAGACCTAAGAATACAAAGGAAGCTGGATTTTCCCTTAAAAAACAAAGGAGAATAAGATATGGACCTGCACAAGAAAAATCTATCCGTTGCCTCATGAAATAAATTATTCAATGCATTGACTGTATCACCATTTTTTAACTAGTGCCATGGAAAAAATTTCTTCTTTTACTTATTAACTTAGTTATGTGCCATAAAGCTTTGGAGCTGAATTAACTTTCACTACAGTAGGGTAATCTGTGTGAGCAGGTGACAATATTACTATACAGTCCATCCCCTGAAATTCTTGTTCTGTAATGATAAGCTACAAATAGAGAATTAAAAAGCTCGCAGAGAGTCTTGTTAAGTTCTGCATGCTTCTGTAGACAGGGATTGCAGTAGTTGATCTGGTACTATCAATATAGACTGATAAAGACTCCCACCAGGAAACCCTGCCTTCTCTTGCTATTGACCTCTTTGGCGTGCTCTGCTGCCTACTCATCGGGCTTCCATCTCCAGCTTCCCTTTTCTGTTGACTGAGTTTGTAACCAAAAATTTTAATTCAACCTGGTCATGGCCCAGTCAGGGCATGTTTATTCCAGCTGGACATCCTTGCCTGTCAGAATTCATTCCCATCCTATTGCATTTCAAATGGTATTTTATCGGTAAGAGATGTTTGCCCCTTTGATGCTTATATTTTATCCTTCTCTGCCCTTACTCTAAAGCTGTGCTTTACTCCTAATAGTGCTAGCTCCCATTAATTTTAATCATATTAAAGGTAAAAATTCCTAATAGAAGTGTCTGAGCATTCTATGCCGTGGATAGCACATGTGTGTATCGATCTGATGCTGTTACCTTTGCCTATTGTGCACCAGCATTTTTTTCATTTCTTTGAACAGGTATTATGCTTATTGAGAAATCACATTGCAAGAGTGTAAAAAAATACTTTAAAAATATGTCTGTTTTAAAATACATTAGTTATTTTAAAACACAGAATCACAGAATATGCTGAGTTAGAAGGGACCCAAAAAGATCATTAAGTCAAACTCTTGGTCCTACACAACCCCATCCCCAGGAATCATCCATGCGCCCAAGAACATCGTCCAAACTCTTCTTGAACTTTATCAGGCTGATGCTGTGACCACTTTCCTGGGGAGCACAGACACCCTCTAAGTGAAGAATCTTCTTCCTAATATCCAACCTACACCTCCACTGACACAAATTCAGGCCATTCCCTCAGGTCCTGTCATTGGTCACTAGAGAACAGATCAGTGCCTACCCCCCCGCCCCCTCCCTCTCATGAGGAAATTGTAACTGCAATGAGGTTTGTCCTCAGTCTTCTCCAGGCTGAACAGACTAAGGGGCCTTCGGCAGTCCTCACACAGTTTCCCCCAAGGCCCTTCACTGTCTTTGTAGTCTCCTTTGGACACTTTCTAAGAGTTTAATGCCTTTCTTATATTGCAGTGCCCAAAACTGCACACAGGATTTGAGGTGGCTACCCCAGCTTAGAGCAGAGCAGGACAATCCCCTCCCTTGCCTGGCTGGCAATGCTGTGCCTGATGCCCCCCAGGGCAGGGTTGGCCCTCCTGGCTGCCAGGGCACTGCTGACCCATGTTCAACTTGCTATCAACCAGGACACCCAGGTCCCTTTTCATGGCACTGCTTTCCAGCATTTCATTCCCCAGTCTGTCCATACATCCAGGGTTGCCCCATCCCAGATACAGAATCCAGCACTTTATCTTGTTGAACTTCATATGGTTGGTCGTTGCCCAAACTCCTGCTTTGTCAAGGCCTCTCTTCATAGCCTACTTGGCCTCTGGGGAGCCAATACCCTCTCCCAGTTTTGTGTCATCTGTGAACTCAGTATCTCTTCCAGTCCTACATCCATCATTTATGAAGAAGTTGAAGAGCAGAGGGCTGAGCATGGGGCCCTGTGAAACCCCAGTAGTGACAGGTCCCCAGTCTGATGTCACCCCATTCACTGTAACCCTTTGTGCCTGACCCGTGACCCAGCTGCTCACCCAGCCCATGATGTGTTTATCCAGCTGTGGGGTGCACATTAGGTCCAGAAGGATCCTGTGAGAGACAGTGTTGAAGGCTTTACTAAAATCCAAAGAGATCAGCTGGCTTCCCTTGATCAACCAGGCAGGTTACCTAGTCATAAAAGGAAATCAGGTTTGATAAGCAGTGTTTTCCTCTCATGCTGGTTCTGACTAATTACTCTGTTGTCCTTCAGGTCTTTTTCAGTAATCCCAGAATAATTTTCTTCATAACTTCACCAGGCACTGAAGTGAGACTGACAGGCCTGTAGTTTGTAGAAGTTTTTATAAGCTTAGTTTAACACTGAATTAGAATATATGAATTTCTGAAAGTTCATTTTACAGGAACTTTATATATGACATGAAGTATTACCATGGTTTCATAGATATTAAATTTTTTCCAGGTATCTTCAAACCAGATTTATTTTAAGGAATAAGGAATACAAACAGCTATTTTCAGTGCTAGTTTTAAGGAATCAAAACTCATGGAGAAAAATGTATTTTCTTAAGCAGACAACCCAACCCAGCAAAACATACATGAGACAGAATCTTACAGAAAACCCTATGAAGTAAACTTTAGTACGCAGAGACCTATGCTGATCCTGTGCTCCAGACTTTCTTTCTCTAATCTAAGCAACATCATATTAGAAGGACTGCAAACTTACATGAGGGTACAGTCAATTTAGTTAAGTAAGAGGTCTTAGTAAACTCTAAAAAAACACTTAGTTTCTGCTGCAGTCTCATTTCTTCCCTACCTCTTGAACAAGGTGGATGTGAGCACTAATTAAAATTATTTGTCTCTCTTTTTCTGGTTAAAAGATGATTTACAAAACTGTGAAACAAACAGCTGGTCTTGATCCAAGCAGACCAGTGAGTTTTCAGGCTTGCATCATGAATACAAAGGCTCACATATCAGACTCTTGGCTAAAGCAGGACAACATTTTTAAAAAATTACCAGTAGCTTAAGTTACCAGTGATTTAACATCATTAGTGGGATAAGTGGTACTCTTGTATTTTTAATGAAAAAAACCAAACCAACACTCGACTTCCATAAGCTACCTACAGTCCTCCATTTTTGTGAAGTACTGGTATTGCAAGTCAGAAATCTGGGGGCTCTAATGGAAAAGGAAGTGTTCTCACTTGTCCTCAAAACAATGGAAATACATTGTTTAAGTTTGGACAGACATTTCCCATTCCATCTCTTTTGCTCCAAACCCTTCTGTTGCACAGGCTAGCAAAGTAGTGTAATACCAGAAATAGCAAGAAGAAAATAATATTAATTCATCCTTTGTATAAGAGCCAAAATAAAATTTCAACAGTATGCAATGTGGAATAACAGAGATTCAAATTTCATTGGAAGGTGGAGGCATAAATCTGCTATATAAGTGGCTCCATATTGGTGCATTTATATACAGGACTTCTAAGCTCATTCTAGAATCATAGAGGCTGAACTGGAAAAAAATAGATCACCAGAATTAGATTTTATGTATTTTCTTTTTTTCCTTGATGCTTACTTTTTCAGTGTTATTCTCATGTAAACGTGTTTTTGTAGGGAGCTGTGTCCCATAAATTTACATTTTTCGTTGTTATCCATTACTTCAAATGCTCACAAAAGTTTAACCCTCTCCTTTGTGAGTTCTATATTTACTTTGAATCCAGGCTTATTTGCATATCCTGGTGGGTATCAGAGTACATATAAAGAGAGAATTTGTAAGAAGTTTAGGAACTTGCTAATAGCTTTCCACATCTGGAGAAAATTTTCATTCCTGGAGGGACTGCATGGATGATGGAGGGACCTAGTAAACATGGAAAGTGGTTTTCATAAGTGCTGTTCAGTGTGGGACTCAAGAGCCCTGATCTAACCACCTGTTAAGCTTGTAGGTACTGAGGGAGATGGTGGCTTTGGTTCCCCAGCACTCCTGACTTTGCTCAAATACCTAAGTTTTCTGTTATCATAGATTTAAAACTGATCTTTTACTGATCTTTGAGTCTTGTGTTAGTTTGTTTTCTCTGTGGGAGCTTGAGATGTTTGTGGAAAGAAATCTAGCTTGTTATGATCTACAACCATTACTGAATCACAAAGCAGAGAAATCAATACCCCGAACCTGAGAGAAAATAACACAGACTTGCATTAAAATGCACAAAACATGCACATTTTAGTGTTACCTTTGCTCCAAATTGAATTTGCTTTTGCTATCTTATAATACTAGCTTTTTTCCCTCCTAGTCTGCCCCCAGCCCAACATGGTTGTTGGTCGTGACTAGAGCTCAACACAGTGTAAAACCAAAAGCAGTAATTGCATGCAGGGGTGGGGACAGAACCCCTGAACATAATGGATAAAAATGGTTCTGTGATCCCTTAAAGGGGGACAAACACTTCAGTTGCTGATTGGCACTAGAAACAAACCTTTGCCCTGAAAACATAATCAAACGCTGTTGCCTGGCAGACATATTAATTTCCTTCTCAGCAGAAAAGTAAATGGATTGTTCAGGAGTTCTATGCTGATCAAGCAACTAAGACACTCTATTTGTTTTCAGGTTTCTGTTTACATGTGATCAGGACGTAAGGTTAGAAAGACATTTATATAACAAATGCATTTATAAACTCTGCATTTTTGTATCAGAGACTTCTTTCTGTATCTTCTACTGCAAATTCATCTGCAAAGTAGGTATTAACAAATTGCCTGTAGCATTACATTTTTAGGGCATCATTAAAATATCTCTTTAGATTTTTGTAGCAGCAGGGATTTTCATTTCCGTCTATTGCCCCCTAACAGTTTATCATCACATGTACTTGCTATTAAATCTGGTAAATTTAAAGGTGTTCAAATTTTTCAGCATTATAACCATCTGAATTTTTACAATTTTTGCAACTGTATTATTAGGCAGATGGTTAGAGCCTTACTTCATTGTAGATACACAGGAGTTCATTCTTCTTAAAAACTGAGTCCATTAGATAGCTATTTGCATTTTTTTTCTGAAAAACCAACTCACAACAAAAAACTACCCACATCAAGCAGTACAGGTAAGAAACCATTGCTGTTTCATCTACTATTAGTTTTGAACATACAGTGCTGCAGAACTATTGCAAAGTTTTTATAAATGACCACAGAATCTTCTTTCAGAGAGAGAGATTCCCCACAGCTTGCCTTTCAGATGATAACCTACCTGCTTTGTACAAAAGAATACTGCTCTCTAGTGGAATATGGAAAAAGATTCCATGACCTCACCACTTAGCTGCCTCTGCCTGCATTCTTAGCTTTTTGCAGATGAAAAGAAGCTTAGCTTTGTCCTAGAGTTATGACATGTTATGATATATGGCTGCAATTACTGTGATACTATACTGTGAAGTGGCTTTTCTTCTGTAATCAAGCAAGAGAATTTTTTCCCTGCAAACTCCCCTGTAAATTGAAACCAGTGGTAGTTTTTTTTCTTTTTTTTTCCGTTTTTTTTTCTTTCTTTTTTTGAGAACACTGATGTCTATATCAAGAGTGTGGAACTAATAACTATTTAATTTAGAGGGGAACTCATAATAATTTAGCTGGCATAAGGTTAATTTGGAAATGATTAATAGCTACATTTCTACAGCTGGAAATTTTAATAATCTCTCTCTCTGGAATTTATAGTGATAATATTTTATATTCAGGATTCGCTTTCTGTTGTGATCATTGGCTCCTTTGGAGTGTGAAAGGTTTTCTGAAGCAGGGATCAAGTTGTACAAATCGTTCAATATATTCTGTCTGTCTCAGCGGGTGGGACACTATGAGAACACACACGCACGCAAAAAATGTGCTGCTTTCAGTTTCCTTCCTCCAGGGCTAGCTGTAGATCTGTCATCTGTTTGGCTAGACGTGATGGGATCAGGGCTCCTTTGACAGCATTAATCGCTATCACTACTCACAGCAAGCCTGCAAGCTAGTGAATTGACATGCTGGACATACTTAAAATAGGAATGTGGTGCAGGAATGAAACCTAGCTTGGAATGTGCTGTAAGTGTGCATTTAAAACAGGCATCCACTGCTTTGAGGTATTACAATGTTAAACCTGGAGCCACCTGTTTTCTGAAGATTTATTTTCAACATGTCTTGTCCCTTAGGCGCTGGAAACTAACTTAAAACATCATCTGCAAAAAAGAGCTGGTTAGCCAATGCCTGGAGTGCCTGGTTCTTGTTTTGTTTTCTGGAAATGGAGGCAGTCACACTAGGTTAATGCAGGAATTTTGTGAATAGTACCTCACTGAATAGCTGTTTAAGGCACTTAGTTTTCGGAATGAAAATAGAGGTGTATGAAGAGATCTGTAAATAGACAAGATGACAAGATTTTTTTCCTTAGAAGAAAGAAGTGAATTGCAACAGTTATAAACTACAGCCCTTCCACTGCCCCCCCCTCCCCCGCCACCCCACTGAACCAAACCCAAAGAACCACAAAACACAATAAACAAGTAAAAGGCCTCCCGAAGCAGACAAAGAAACTAAGCATAGGACGGTTGCCTCAGAGGTTTTACTCCTTTCTTTTCTGAAGAGTGTCCTCACCATTCAAGTGGGGATTAGAAACTGAGAAATTTCTAAATATCAGCTTAGAAATTTGTGGGATGTCACAAGTCATTGGCAACTATATTGAAACCAACATATGAGAAGAACAGCTCCTCTTCTGAGAAACTCAGAGCATTTCAATTTGTTCTGATTTATACTGTTGACTAGTCATTAACAATTTTGAAAAATTTTCACTAGCCACAAATCTTACCAATAGGAACAGTTTCCACATACAGTTTATTCAGTAATGTGGTGTATTTTATTCAGAGAAATCTGTTATGTTGCCATTACACCAAAATGGAGGTTTTCTCTTTTGTTTAGCAAACATAGATAGCTATTCATGACTATGAATTTCTCCTGCCATCTATGCTAGAAATTAATTCCTAAACTCGAATAAACCCCCCAAAATTTTGTAAATGTATCATTGAAACATGGAGGGGTTTAAGATGAAGAGATTATTGTCTTCTTTTACTGCCCAGGAAATTAAGGTAGAAAGAGTAGAAGATGAGCTATTAAAATTATATAAGATTTGCACTGGCACTGGGAACAGAATCCAGATGCTTGGATTCTGCTCCTCCTACTCCTGTGCATTAACTGGAGTATTATGCTTCCTTCCCTAGAGTATTTACAGTCATTCATTTCCACTGGTAATGAAGAGTTTTCCTGGAGGTGGGAAGAAAAACTATAAATGGAGAGTACAAACAAAACCATCTGGAACAGAGGAAAATAGAAGCAGAAATCATCTGCAAAATCTGGTACAGTGATACAGAACAAATAATGAACTACGTACCCGTAGTATTAAAACTATCATACGATAGTTTTAATGCATTTTAAAACACATATAGCAGACTGATCCTTGATAGTTCTCAGATGTCTTAGCACTGAAATTGCAGGACACAAAACACAGGTATTAATTCTGTGTCATGATGGCAATATTCAAGTTATACATCAAGGCTTTCACTGTGTAGTAGGTGATAACAGAAGGACCATGGGTTTCTCTTGAGCAAACTTTCCATACATGGTGTTACTATTGGAAATGTGATTTCTGATACAGTGAGAAAAATTTCCTTCTGCTTCAATACAAAATATTGACATTTTCTTATTGGCTCATTAATTACCATTAATTAATTGGGATGGATGACTATGAAGCACATTAAACATAATAAACACTAATTAAGTGTCAAGTAATATTGTTATTGATTTACAGTACCTTTTGCAAACATCAAGGTTTTACAGAATAAGAAAACCAATAATTAGTACAGCAATTGGTTTTATTTTTTAAAGTTGAATTATATGGGTAAATGACAAAATAGTTAGAGTGAAAAAATCTTTCAAGCCAACATTTAAAGGAAGTCAGGGAGTTAGCTGTTCAGCTTTCATCTCAGAGAGTGCAATAAAATCAGAAACAGATGAGAAAAGCCACATTCCCTAGAATAGCACATAGTAAAGTTGATAGACGAGGTAATACATCAAAAAACTAATTATACGTTCAAGATGAACTTTGAAATGTCTTTAAGTAAAGAAGAGTCGAATCAAAATAGCCTTCATCGACATATCTCCTACTCTTATGGGTCACAGCCCCTAGATATGCACATGAAAACATTCCTTTTCATATGAACGTGCCTCATATCTAAGTCCATAAACTCTCATGTCTAAGTCCATAATTTCCACAGCACAAGCAGTGAGTATGTACGTCAGACACACGTGTGGGGAAAAATACTTGCTGTTTCCAAAGCCAGAGACTGGAGATGGGTCTTTCAGGACAGTTAAGAACCCTCTAAAAAGATGCAAGTGTTTGCTAATTTCTAACTTGCTTTTGTTTTTCTTCTTCATCCTTCCATCTGTCAACTATCCTAAAATACTGTTGTATGAGCCATAAAGACCCTTACCAAATGCACAAAAATTTTCAGTATACATTTGGAAAAAGGAAATGCTGGAGATTTACATCCCATAGGAAATAATTGTGTATGCTGAAGTGCTTAATTTTGTCTGGAGATATCTACTTCAAGCATGCTTATATAGGAAAGACTTTGATGTTACATCTGTCTTCTGTGACCTCTCATACTATTTCTTCACAATATTTAATATAATGGCCTTACAGACTATTTTGAGCATCAGTATGACTTTGGGCAATGAAATATAAAGAATGAAAACAGACTACTACACAGTTATCAGACTGGATCTTGTATCCAGAACTGTATCTCCAAGGTTTCTTGAGTTCACATTAACGTTTTCAATTCAGGGCAATACAGGTGCTTTAGACTAGAATTATTCTCAGAGCTCCTGAAAATTTCCATATCACAAGTTTGGAGGCATGTGCTAAATTCAAATGAAACAGCAGATCCATTATCAAAGGAAGCAGCTTTTGACTGCCCCTTCATTGTAACATTATAATAACTTTGCTCTTATTGTCAGTGCATCAGTATCTCCTGTCCAGCTTCTAAATAACATTTCTCAGAAGGGGAAAATAAGAATACACAGGGAAAAGTGAAAGGAACGCAATAATAGAAGTACTAAAAAAGACAGGATTTATCTTGGAATCTCCAGATCTCATTAACCCCCAACTGTCTTGTTAAAAGCTGCAGAAGGGCATTTGGCATTAATATTGTGGTTAATACAGTGTTTAGAAGCTATACTGGCTTTCTTTATTGACTATGGGCTGTACAAGATACAGAATTTGCAACAGTACAATGGAGATGGTATTTAGATTGCATTTCTTATTGGTTTATAATATTCCATTGATAGGAAATGTGACCCAGTAGTCTTAGATATTTCAGATATTTGTATCTGTGACCATGAGAAACTGCAGACATGGCTGTGATGGGTAGGAAAAATGGATTACTGTTTCGTAAGTCCAGTGAAATCCAAAGGAAGTGAATATTTAAGCTCTTGCTTAGTCATAACAATAAGGAATTACTAATATTTTGTTATTTTAAGCAACCTATTCCTAAAAATGAAAATAAAAAATATCTTTCCATATGTTTTTTTGGGATTTTGGGTTTTTTTTCCCAGCTATTTGGGCTCATAGGAGGAATTTACTGTGCTGCTTATGAATTTTTTTTGAGAACTGATTCTCAAACATCTAATACAGATGACCTGAAGAAAGCCTACAAGAGAGTTGGAGGGGGGCTTTTCATGAGAGGATGTAGTGATAGACAAGGGGTAGTAACTTTAAACTGAAAGAGGATGGGTTTAGGTTAAATATTAGGGAGAAAATCTCTAATTGAGGATTGTGAGAAACTGGAATGAGTTGCCCAGAGAAATAGTGGATATCCCATCCCCTGCAGTGTTCAAGGCCATATTAGATGAGGCTCTGAGCAACGTGGTCTATTGGAAGGTGTTCCTACCCATGACAGGAGGGATGTTGGAACTAGACAACCTTTAAAATCACTTCCAGCATGAAGTGATTCTGTGATTCTATGAAAAACCTAGAAATTTTAAACATTTATTAGGGTAGGGGTGGTGCTTCCAAATGAATATTAATCTCTGATCATAACTAATCCAAAAGACTCTACTAAATCCTGAGAGATAATGTTGGAGGAATTCTAAGCTTTGTCAGAGTTTGTCTAGCTTTTTCATTTGATTTTAAAAAGGGTATGATTCAGTCAACAGAACAGCAGAACAACTAATACTAAAAGGGATGCTGTATGTTATACTTAATGCTGATCTGAAAGATTTTTCTACCTGAAAATTCAACCATTTAATGAGAAAATGCGAATAAAATGATACTTACATGTATTTACTTTGATTCCTGTTCATAAAGCAAATTGGCAGATCTACATGAAGAAGGTCTTCTATTGTTGAGATCAGCATAGAGAAATGTAGTAAAAATGTCCTAAAACCCCTTGTCTTTTTCCTGTAGCTGCTACATTCCCTTGATTGTAATCCTGGGGAAAGGTAGAATCAGATACCAACACTTTATAGTGTTTCTAACTGTCAATTTCTACACCAGTTTTTAGTTGACGGTTAATTAATACTCAAAATGCACGCTGTTTAATCTCAAAATATAAATTTTCACTAATGGGACAAGACATTACAAATGCCAGAGCCTGGTGGCAAGTTTTAACTAATGGAGAAATTATCAGGTTTGCTGATTGTCTTCCTTGTACAGAATGGCATCAGATTTCCAGTCATCTGGAAATCCCTTTTCTATTGCTTCTCTCAATCATGGTAATCAACTTTTAATTAATACAAATGAAAAAGAGAAGGAAAATCCTAAGTGGAAAAAGCAAAAATGGGAGAAGGTGAGAAGTTTCTTACCAACTCGTTTTCTTCTGTGAAACTCATCTTTTACATTATCTGAAGCTTTCCTGTGACTGAGTTTGCATTATGATAATGTGTTTCTAAGAAGCTAGGAGAAGTGCTTGATTTTTTACCTCAGATCTTTAGAGAAAATTCGTAATTTTTGCACCACTGTAATTTCTGTACCACTGCAATTCCTGTTGTTTCAATGGTTTGAAGACAATGTGCAGCAAATGAAAGAACCTTTTGAATTACACTGGTAGTGGAATGTACCACAATGAGCTTTTAGGTATTATGGTATAGGTATTTCTAAAGATAGAAAGACTTTGATTTAATATGATATTATAAATATCTGCCACTGACTTCCAGACAAAGAAGGATCCTTACTTTACATTGGAATTTAGATTAAAAACCATCACTGAATTCAAAAGAGTTGAAGCTAAATAAACTTAGTCCCTTAGAAGAAAATAGAAGACAAATTTTATGCCTAAATGTTTTTACAACATTCGCTATTAAAGTTGCCAATTATTAAGAATTAATTAAAACCCTCTTGATCTGCTGGTGAATATGATAACTGCTAAAACCATGAACAATTCATAGACCATCTTGGAAGTCAAATTTCAGATCTCAGACTGTGTAATAAGTTAAAAATGTCTCTAAACTTTCTGGTGAAAATTAACACTCCAAAGCTCTTTTTTTAATTTTTTTTTTTTTATTTTATTGACAAAAGACCAATGTTCTTCTCTAGAAAAGGTTATAAAAGCTTTATAGGTGATAAGTAGTCATCTGTGGAGGTGAATACCTCTAACTCTGCAGACATGTCATATATCCACTATTACTTTTTGCATTAAACTAATAAAAAGTAGGCACGCCTTTGGGCATACATTTTAAAATATGCAGTGTGTGCTGACTGACACTAGAAAGCTTTACAACTTAAGTATGTTCTATATTTCAGTCTACATATTATTACATAATTGGCAAGATATTTCCTTCACTGTTTGCAGATCTTGTAAAATTTTACATAAAAAGCATCCAATTTTTATCCCATTGTTTCTTGTTCCTGATTTTCCTCTGGCCATGCAATTGATTTATTTTTTTTTAATGGTAGAAGAACATCCCACTCTAAAAAATTATTTCATTTTAGTATTTGATATGTATGATTTATTGAAGACATGCAAGATATATATATAACCATGATATTCTGGACCATATTAGAAAAAAGTTTAATCCTGTTTTATTCTTCTGTTCACATAAAATAATGTGGAAAATATGCCTAAACACAAAGTTTATTTTCAAGATGCATCTGAATCATCCTGATTAATAGATGCCCTCAAAGTTAATGGACAGAATTGTATGGATTTCTTGCATGCAACTTTTATCCCTGTACATATTACTAGAGTATATTTTTATATGCTCGATTTACTTTTCTTTTTATGAGCTCTTTCTCAGCTGTGTCAAGTGCACTCCAATGTTGATTTCACTGTTAATATGGATGAATATTGCAAAATAGCCAGACCTCCAACTAGGTTAAATCAGCACTGTGGCATTTTTACAAATATTTTCATATTAATATTTTTTTTTCCATTCCTTTATTTGTTTTTGTTATGACAATTTGGTGACCCTGTTGAAGATGACTCAAGTTTTTTACTCATTCTGTGTCTAAAGTCCTGCAGATAAAATCATAACGGTAAAAGTATGTAGGAGTTGATAAATGTGCTGCTCTGTATTTCTGAGAGATTTAACATTTTGACACACAACCTGCCCTGCTGACATTGTAATATGCTTTACATTATTTCAATAGATTGATAGTTTAAGGTTAAAAGCTCTAAAATGCTTAAGATGAATTTACCTAGGATGTACTGTGATGATCATGCTTTTGTTTAATCTATACACAGCTATGATAATGCTCTAATTTCCAATATGCTGCTAATTTTGATGCCGTCCTGTGCATGGTTTTACCTAGTGTTGTTCAGTACTGAGAAAATAAGAACCTGAGAAACAAACAGACATATCTCAGAAAGCAGCTGTTTACTGTTAGACAAATAACTTCAAAGAACTGCAGGAAAAAAAAGTTTGTTCCAGTTTCATCATTGATTTTCCACATTGGATGCTTTGATAAGTAAATAATCTGTGTCCCAGGCTACAAATGGGATTATTGTCTCACACCTATCCTCTGGAGGATTGCTGTATTTCTAAATAATGTCAATCCGCTCAGGTACTACGATGCTGAGAATGCAATCATTACAATAAGAGAAAGATGCAGACATTTAAGGAGTTCCTTTTGGGTTCAAAATCCAAGGATGAGTAGAAAATTCTGGTATGTAGGACACTGGTTTGGAGTTAAGAATAAGAATACTCCTCTTGATTTTGCCACCAATTTATAAGCTTTGAGCAAGTTACTGAACCATCAGCGCTTCTCAACCATGAAATTTGACTATTTCTCTTATGTAACTTACTTCGATATCTATGAATATAAGGAGCAATATAGGATATAGGCATTCATACTACAGTCATTTCAAATCAAATGGAATATGTGCTATACAGGACACTACCTAATAGTTCAATGTGGTTTAGAGGTAACTTTTATTTTAAAAAATCATCATCTTATGCAAAACCTCTCCCAAAAAGACAAAAAAAAAGACATCAAAAAGATATTTGGGTGCTCTCCTGTAACCTTACTGCCTAATTACCAGCTACAACCCCATATTTTCCTTTAGAAATATCTTAAAAATAAACTTCATGCTGAAATAATATTTTTCTGCTTTTTTCAAATGTCAGTTCTGGATATATGTATGTATAAATTCATTATTTATTCAAGATTTCAGTTCTGCTTAATCTCTTATTAGTGACAAAAAAAGCTCAAGTGGAAAGAGAGCTTGCTTCACAGTCCTTTCTTTCTTTCTCTTCAGAGAAAGAAGTTTTTTATTGAAGTTCAGATTCTGCTTATAATTATGCTGAAAATATCGAACTCGATGACAGCTACTTAGTCCAAATATATATCTGGAAGAAACTATTCAAAGTTTTGGACCAGGCTCATATATATTATTGCCAGGTAGAAGAGAAGAAGAGGAGAAGAAAGGGAGATGCTGAAGAAAGTAAGCATCTTCATATTGTGGAAGCTGGAAGAGATATCCAGGAAGGATCATGTGTTCAGGTAATGCTGCATTTTGGGGCTGGGAAAGCAAGATGGCAAAGATGGTCACTTAGCCAATGAAGAGTGAAAATATGTAGGTTAGTTCTCTCTCGCACCTGACATTTCCAAATCGTATGGGCATACAGTCCTATATAGGCAAAGCCACATGTCTTCTGTGCTTCCTGGGGTCTGCCCTTCAGTGCAGATACAGTAATCTGATGAGAATGATTTGACTGGTATTCTAAAGAGTTTAGGTGACATCGCAGTACTCAGAGTTACTTAAGTCTGAGTTCCTGATGACCTGGGAAATCCTGATATTGCCTTCATTATGACTTGATACCACTGACCATAACTTCCAGCTCTTTGCACTTCCTACTAAAAAGATTTTGGACGTATTTGGATGATATTGTACATATCTCTAATAGTAGCAACTGATTAAGGGTACTCAATAGTATTGTTAAAAACAAATCTATTTCTTATTTTAGCCATTTAAACTTTTCAACCACTTTCACAGTGAAGAATGGGACAGAGCAGCCAAGTTACTGCCACCCTACAAGTAAAATGGCCAGAGCTGTTCTTGTTCTCCCTGCCTTTCCTCCAATTTCTTCCCCATCCACTTCCCCCTGCCATTTAAGACAGTGTGAAGCAATTACATTTGGGCTAAATTTATAATGCTTAATCTCAGTCCAGAAGAAAAAGATTTTTTTAAGGGTTAATAAATGTATTCCAGATTTTAATTGTGCTGGGATTTTTGTATGGCTGTGAGTCCAACACATAAGTAGCTAGAACTCAGTTATGTCTCTGTTTAGAAGTCACTCTGGTTGGCTACATGTATACTTCTTGTTAAATGTTGTCTAACATGAAAGTAAAGTCGTAACTGAGGTTTTGTGGGAGATTTTGTTTGGTTGGTTTGGTTTTAATAATTGCAAAAAAGATCTAGAAGACTGGGGTTTTATTATTTTTCCTTTCTTGTTTATTAGAAAAGTAGATCCTTTCTAGACTTCTTAGACTCAGAGGAGTGGAGGCTAATGAGGTTACAACATAAGGTATGCTCTGGAACTTATAGCAGGACAGACCATAACCTCCACTAGCCTATGATTTCTTGTCTGTAAAGCATAATATTATGTCATAAGAGAGTAACAGAGGAACTGGGCACAGGCAGTACACTTCCCCCACTCTGCCCTCCCAGCTCCAGCAATTAAGCTATACAGACTTCCTGAGTTCAATTCTGTTCTTAGACTGATCATCCCAGTGATTAATGGTATGTGAAGATTTGAGAAAGAAAACTTTGGAACTGTCTTGGGATAGAAAACTAGGAGGAGAGACACCTTCATGCAGGTGATGTTTATCCTTTCCCCAGCACTAGAAGTTTGCTGAGAGTAAATAACTGTGCAGGAGAACAACAGAGTCATGGTTTCAAAATACTCAACTGTGTTTAGTGGAGGAGGAGAGCCTACATAACTGCAAGGAAAAACTGAAGATGGAGACTTTATTTTTTGACTATGCTGAAAAATATAAGTTGAAAAAGAGAAAAGCAGTTCAAATAAAATTCATATGAAAATATTATCCACAATATAATAGCTTTTATATAATAAAATGACTTTTATATAATGAAATAACTTTTATTAACATTTTTGGAAATGTACAAAATGGTATTTGAGTACATGCTAAATGTCATGCTTTTGAGATTTCAAAGTGCTGCAGTTGGTCTAGTCATATTTAAAATAGCTGCTGAAACACTAGCTGGAGATGAACACTTGGAATCTGTCTATAGGCTACGGTATCTGTGTTTTTCATTGGCATCTCCTTCAGCACTCTTCCTTTGACCTTCAGCTAAGGAAGACTGTCAGTCTGAATAAGTGTTTCCTCAGCTAAAACATGCAGCACATCAGGAAGAACTGAAAGTCTACAAGTTCCAAATTTCCGCCTACTGTTTGCAAATTAAATACAAATGTGAACAGCAGGAGGCTGACTTTTAAAACAGACAAGTGTTACCACACATTTATATGATGGCTCCACTTCAAATCTCTATATTGGCTTCCCTTCACCTTCTGCATCTAATTAAACTCCTGCTTTCTGATTTATGGTTGTCCTATGGCCTCTGCAGCATGGCACAGAGAGGAAACTTATGGAGGCAATGGAGAAAAATTTTGAAGGAGCAAATACAGAGAAAGTGTGAGAGACTAGAAAGTATAATCACTAGTATAATCATTAGTGGGGCTTTAAGAGACATTTGAAAACTATGTGGTGACCTTTAGAAGTGAACAAGTCAGGGAAAATAGTTGTTCCTCTTTACTTCACAACTCAAAATTTTACTAATGCAGTGTATAAGGACATCCCCATGTCTTTCAGACTTCTGCTAATTAGCTGTCTGTGTAGTATATATATTCAACTATTTCTTGCTATTTATTTTTCTCTTTACTTCCTATCCTAAATTATTTTCTCACTCATATCCTCTTTTCACATATTACCTATGAGAATATTCTAGTGTTTCCTCTGTTGCCCATAAAAATCTTTACCTGACCTACTTGTGCTATCTCTGTTCTTTCTTTCATTCCTTTTCTGCCAAATTTTACTAGCTTTCTCTATAAATATATGTGCTGTCATTTATCTTTAGATGCTAAAATTTCACCTTTATATCAATTTTCCTAAGGTACTATTATTCTGTATTTCCATTTCCATAAGCAAGTCATGATCTGAACATCACTGTTTTTCTTCTTGCTATCACTCCTCTTTCATCAGTGTAAATGCAATCTCCATCTAGTTTGAAGATCACTTCATGGTCACTCTTGTTATCTTGTGAATATACCAATATAGACCTTTTTCTCTGGGTATAGTTGACCCATAGTATAAAAAAAATTGTTCTTGCTGACTTTATGTCTGAAGATAGAACTATATTATGGACAAAATTTATGAAGGTGTAAGATTAATCCTAGCTTCAAGACATATTTTGGTTTCAGAGTACAAAGAGAGACTGCTTCAGAGGCTTCTGGGAATAATCTGTGCATTTCTATCAAAAAATATGTACGTCCTAAAAATTTATGAAGTCCTTGATAATATTCCCACTTCTTCTTGAAGCTTCTTGTGGTTTACCTGCAAAATTTACAGAAATCTTTGTTCAAAAAGTAACAACTAGCATCTTTTTTAGCAAGAACAGGATTTTTAGCCTATGCTTTTTAAATCAGGTCAACATGTCCAAGCATCACTTTAGGGAAGCTGTGATACTGGCCTGAAATCTCTTTGGGAGGGAGGGAGAGAAGGAAGGAGGGACAACATATCTAATAGATGCATTCATGCCTGCTTCTTAGGATGGATTATGTGTGTGTATCTGTGTGAATAAAAAAGAATTGTGTTGTAATGTAAGAAACAATTTATTGTCTCTGTTTCTACACTGACAAGACACCTAGCTCTCCATGTATTTTAATATCTAGTTACTGGCTATTTAAATTATAAAGGGACAAGAAAACATAATTTATAAAACTTTGATTTCTCTGGGAGGTAATTTTCTGATCGCTGGGGAAGCCTGAAACTCCCAATTTTATCTCCTGGTTCTCATTTCAGTGGTCTCAAATTCCAGACATATCAATGAAGTAGTTAAGGATCTTTTACCAAGTCAGACGGTTGTAGGTACTTAGTCTGTGGTAGTACTGATTCTTACATCTCAAAGCCTCCTTGACAATGTCAGAAGTAAAGAACTATTTTTAGTAGTGGATATGGAGCTGAATAAAAGAAAAAAATGTGACTTCTGATGAGAGTAGCTAGTACTTCAAGGTATACTTTTCGCTTTATTTCAGCAAGTTCTTCTTTTTTATTTCTTTTTTTTTTTTTTTTTTCCTGAAGAAGTTTTATCTGGTTTAAAAGCCTCTGGTAGCATTCACTTACATGGTTGGATTGGCTCTTCAGCTGTATGGAATGTGATTGAAGGAGGTTCTGCTTCAAGAATGGCTCTTGAACTTGGGCCAATCCGCTTTTGACAAACCAGAGTATAAGGGATATGTGTATGTGCAAGCATGTGTGTCCTTTATTCTGTTTCTTTAAGGCCTGTCTGATTTTGGAAAAAATAAATGTAACAATGAAACTTAAGAGTCGCTAGGATTACAGAAGAACTATCTGCTAAAGAACCATTAACTGTATCACCCAATCTGCTTGATAGCATAGCTCATGGGTAATGAGACATTAATTTGAAGCCAATCTAGATCCCATGGGCTTATGTGATAGGGGAAAAAAAGTCATAAGGTTATAAAATGACATTTCAGAGGAAACTGAAAAAGAATTTGAATATGAGTATGGCAGTCTCACTGGTGACCCTTGAACTCTCAAACTACTTTTGACTGTAGTATAATCCTTAAAATTTCAAGTATTAAGTCGTAATGTAAGAAACTAATTCTATGCCTCTTCATACTCCCCTGTATATTGTTAAAAAATTTAACATGGTGTTATGATTGTTTTGCTGTGCTGGATAGATATATGTATGTCTCCTTATTTCTCTTTCTCATGCATGTGTGTGCACCTATATGCACTTGAAAATAATATATCCTCTAGAAATGTAGAAGATAGTCCTTAACTGTATTTGGGGAGATCAATAAATGTATGTTAGGCATAGACTTAATAGATGTTAGGTACTTAAATACCTTTAATTAATATGTGGTCTCTTCTGGTATTATGGGTATTCATTTTGTGACCTGGATTTTGAGATTTCCAGACTTCCACAGTATAAGTTGCCACTGTGAGGCTGATGTTGCACCTTATGGGGTTTTTAAAATTATTGTTTAGATATATAAGTAATCGTTTCAGCTGTATCTTTTACCCGTTCTTTTGGAATTCACAATACCTCTGCAGGCACAGATAGAGTGTAATGTTGGACGGAACTGTAAAAGTTTAGCTTGGAATACCTCTGGAGAAGATGTTGGGGAGGCAGTCTTGTCATTTTTAGAGGTGAAGATAAATAATGGATTGATCCATTATTTAGTTTTCTTCCAGGTAAGAACTTCCCCCTGTTCACTCAGAGACTTCCATCTCAAATCTTTATCTTCTTCAGACAAAGCCAATTATTCACCTTTTAAATAATTATTCCGTTTTTATTCCATCCTTTGTGCTTGCAGTTTCTGCTGCCTCCATAAATGAAAACACTGATGTGAGCTCATTTGAGTCCTTTCAAAGGTAAAATTAGATTTAAAAAATTAACCCACCAATGAAAGAGGTTTGAGATAATCAATTTTCTAAAGCAGATTAGGACTCACAATATATTTTTCAATTGGAAGTTACAGAAAAGTAATGAGCAACCAGAAGTAGAGCATCTTTACTGACACAAATAGAGCTAGAAGAGAACACATCTATGATTTTAGAATTTCCCTTGACTGCACACAAATTAAGGTCAAGAGCAGAACTCCAGTAAATTTTCAGTGTCAAAATGTCATCCTAGAAGCTTTCTTTTATAACTCCTGCTGTGCACAAATCAAAGGGAAACATGTAAAGCCATAGTGCTTCTGAGGTGAAAGCACATATATTGTTAAAAAATTTCATGCATAAATATCTCCATGAATAAACTTTGCTATAGCTCACAATGAATAAGAGAGAGATATTCTATGTTTGTGCATGGCTAACAGCACTAGAAGCTCAAGTGTTGGTGGCTCTAGATACATTTGTTTGGAGCAAGTTAAAAGGTGCATCCATTTCATTCAAGTCCAATAGTAGTAATCATTGGTTTTAGTTGACCTAAGAGTTGAGCCCAAAAGCAGCTTTTCCTTTTGTTATTTTAAAAAATTTAAAAATAAAAATGTTTCACATGAAAAAAAAAATTGCTTCAATGCCCCTAAGAGGAATTTAACGAAAAGAACTTCTCAGAATATATGTTGCAAAAACTTTCCTTGTTGAATTTTTTTGAGCTTCAGTTTCCAACACTTTCTTCAGTGTTACAGAGATGCTGCATATCTTAACTTGGCTGTCCCTAGTTCTTGATGTGTGAAATTCGTCATAGATGGGACAAAGCAAATTTTGAAGAAGAGGCTGATCCTTATTATAAAGAGCACTTAGAAAGAAGCAAATATTGAAAGCTGATTCTGTTTATGTTATGCATAGAACTGGCTTTTACTCACATGGCCAAGTAATTTGTTTTCTGTTAAATCTGAATTTTCTTTCACCAAGACTGACCTTATAGCACACATCACTGGAGAAAAAGCACCTTGTTGAATAAAAGAATCAGTATTTGTTCCAAAATTATAATTAGGAAGTGTCATGTAAGTAAAATTTTATAAGGCTGGTGTGTGGGAAAAGCTCATATATCTCTAATTTCTACCTTTGTCATAAGTTCTCCTGGAGGACTTTTTGTGTTTACCAGAAATTATTCATGTGTCATTATTACATTTTCCAGAGAGATGGTACTGCTGAAACTCAGTGTTTAGACAGGCTTTTTCATAAGGAGGTCTGGAACTGTTTTACTCAGAAAAACTGGGTAACCAAGTTATTGGTTGGTTAAAAAATTCTACAACCAATTCAAAAGTTGGGAATCTCCATCCTTCAATGTATTTTCAAAACTGAACTAGAGAGAGCGGTTGCTCAGCAGGAGTCAGCACTGGGTATCTTTCTTTAAAGCAATATTCCTGAGACTATGTAAAGTCTCACAGTTGAAGAACAGAAAGTGAGAAGGGAAGCAATTTACAGGGGAAAACTTGGCAGAAAGTTTCAAGAAATTCTTCCCTTAATTAGTTTATTTTTTATCAAAAGGTGATGTGTTGAACATAGGAATCAAGCTGTGATAGTACAGCTAGTTCTGAGTAGGTGAACCCTGCAGGGAGACAGGGATCCACTCTCCTCATTTAAATATTCTATAGGTCTTCCCATGTCACGACTCAGTTTAGTCAACTACCCAAAGAAGCAGTACAAGCAGAATCTGATAGATATTTCTTACTAATTTCTATTTTATTTTGTTTAGTTAAATTCAAATACTAACTTCTAAATCTTTTTCTGTCCCTGTCATTAATCCCCTATCTCACTGCTAATACAGTCAGTATATTCAGCTTTTATAACCAATTTAATGGGAATGCAACCAGCCACTCCTTATGCCTCTCTTTTATCCAGTGTTATAATTACAGAAGTCCATTTTGGGAAAAAATAATGTATTGGATGAGTGAAAGAAAAAAAAAAAAAATCCACAGTATATGTAAATTTGACTGCAGATTTGTAATCGATTTCCTTCCTGCACAGATTTCCTTCATACCAGTTAGGAGTCTTAGTCTCCTAAGTCCTACAGAGAAGAACTTAGAGCAACTAGACAGTAATACAGCCTTCTTGTCATGCTCCTAACATAGATGTTATTCATCAGCAGAAATGCCAGCTCCAGGGAGTTCCCAATGAATGGAAAGACCAAAACAAATTCTATCAGGATCCTCCTTGAGCCTATCACTTCTAAATCTTATTCCTTGATGAATATTCAATCAATTAGTTGGCAGTTTATTTGATCCAAATTTTTTACAAACTCTATTGTGTTTTTAGCTGACTACCCAGCTGGAACACATCTGTCAACAATGACTAACTCAGTTAACCTAATTCAGAGCTAATGTATGTTTCTGGAACTGAGGAAGCACTGCCAGGGAATCTCCCCTGGGAGATCTCACTGTCTGATTGGTACAGGTTGTCTTGAGATTTAAGAGTGGTTTACTAATATATCTTTATTAGTAACATCTTTTTTTTACCTTATCATCACACCTATGCCTTAAAACTATGTGTGACCTTTTTAGGAAGGGAAGCCTGGTTTGTTCATGTGCCCTCACCAAGATGAAACAGTACATTTGGGTGGGGCAAGAGAATGAAAGATAACAACCCATGTTCTTCAGATTTCTTCAGACTTCTTCTCCATACCTTCCTTATCAATTTTCTATGCTATCCAAGCATCCACGTACGAATTTTTTTATACTATCAACCATTCTTTATAAGCATCTTATAAAATTCTACAGAACTGGAACGCTCTCTACATTCCTTTTGCAAAAGTATAGGTAGAAAATCTCTGTTCTGAATAGTTATTTTCTAGAGCATATTACCTTGCATTTTGTCTTAATTCTGAGCTGGTAGTCTAGCAATACAGTAAAGACAAACCAGTTATATGACTTCTAGTATTCTGTTTTCCTTTCTTTGGTCAAACCTGACTAATCTCTTCCAACAGAATATCCTCTGAATCTGTAAATCTGAAATTTTGTGAACATGGATCACATTTGCACTGCATGGTGATCCATAATAATTGTTAAAAGCAAAAATCATCCATAAATTCCTTAAGGCATGAACAAGTTTTGGTTCCACCCTATGTGAAACAAAAATGAATATAAATTCTCTGAATTTTGGTAACTGAGCTCTTCCCTATTAGGTAACTCACAGCCCGAGATGTTAACTCAATACTAACATAATACTTCTATACCAGAAGTTTCCAGAGGATTTAGGTCCCTTTACTCTGCTTACTCACATGGCTGAAGGTGGTCTGTAATATATGAAGGGCCTTTTTTTTCTGATTTCCAATAGCACAGTGACACAGGCAACATAAATTTTATCCAACTTATAACAATTAAGTTTTACTCTGTGCAGGCACAGTGGTGCATTTCCTAGGAGAGTATTAACTCCAGATATCATAGACACATATGACATGAGTCAGTCAGCCTCGGACTGGCATTGCACACCTGCATGACATAGGGATAAAATAATGTACACTACTCACACTGTAGATGTGTATCCAGTTAGCTCTTATAGTAAGTTCAAATTCTTAGTGGCTAAAACAGAAGGCATGCATACTTGTTAAGAAGCAGATTACAGAAATCTGTAAGAAAAATAAGCAACTTGAGGCCTCCTAAATAATTCTGCTTATTTGTCCTTAAGCTATTAAAGATTGTATAGCAAAAGCTTCAGGAAAATAACCTCAAAGCTGAAAGTCTCAAGTTAACTTAAAAATAAACAAAAATAGAAATCAATGGATAAAGGCAATTACATCCCAAATCTCAGCTACAGGACTGTAAAATAATATGTCAAAAGACATTATTTTATGAGAAAAAAATACCTTCAGTCAAGGTGCAAGACTGTATCTTCAACTGTTTGTTTCGGAGTTTTGGGGTGTTTGCTTTGTTTTGTTTAATTAACTATTCAAAACATTGGCAATCAGGATTTTAAGGTGAAGTCATAAATTTATTATGATGTGTAATATGACTCAAATGCTGATGCATTTTGGGAAGGGATAAAAGAAATATTTCCTCCACTACAGTAGTAATGTGTGATATCATCTTACAAATAAAGGATTTTTCAGTAGCCTCCAGGACCAATAGAGAGAATTTAATAACCAAGAGATTTTTCTGGCAAATTTGTTGTATACATATATTCCTTGATTTATTATGGTGCATTAATTTAATTCACATTAAAATTTTGTGTGTGTCACAGTTAACTATTTCCCATGATAATGAGTGAAAACTGTATTATACTAGTGAGCTTTTATGTGGTATCTATTCCTCCTAATTAGCTCCAAAGCTGAGAACCATACCAAAACTGAGTAATGGACTCGCACTATTTTCCAGCTATATCTTAAGAGAAATATTATCGGTAATTTTGATATAATTGATATCTACTCTTTACATTGCAGTGAAAACAAACCCCAGGAAATATAACTCTTCAACTGTAAACAGTTTGACCTTGCAAGAAATTTCTACTGGAATCTACTTTTTCTAGTTAACTGGGCCCTACAAATGGACTGTTCTCCTCAGTGAAGTCAGTGGAACAATTCAGTTTCAGTCTGTAACAGAAAACTGCTGTTAAGAAAAAAATCCTTACATTTTGTTGTGTAACAGTTGCCAAGTTTGAAAGAATGAAAATGTTCAACTGTTGTTGAACATTTGTTGTAGAGGGATATTGTACCCACCCATGAAAACATAAGGGCCTTATGATATTTAAAAAGTAAATCAGCCATCTGAAAAAGTTACTATTTTTATTGTAGAATTCAAATATTTCATTATTTATCAAAATCTCAGGCTCCAGTTGAAAAACAACCCCATACTTTCCAAACAACTGCAGTGCATGCAGACTAAATACAGACATTCCATGTTTCAAAGTACAAAATAAATACTCACTTGGGCAGACTATATTAATTTTGAGGAAGTGGTAATTCAAGCTGCCAGAAAAAAGATCATTCATGTATAGCATTAGCTCATTTTGAGTTTGGATGACCATTTAGATAATGGAGCCTAATTTTCATTGGCACATGAATATCAGACATTAATGTTTTTATCTCACAGCTTCTTCACACTTCAGAATTAATCTTAAAATTTTCATGGCAACAAGTCTTTGTGAGATAGGATGATATCTGCACTATACGTAATTCCAGCTGAAGTTTATGAACATTTAGTTCAGCAGTCTGTGTTGCTTATGAGGTGCGTCTGCTTCCTCTATTGTCCTTTATCTTGGAACATAACGCTAATAACTGTGAACCCCAAGATCACTGGGGTTCAATTAATTGGCCTTTGAGTATCTTTCTTTCTATTGTGAACTACCCTTGAGAAAGTAATTGTATAAGAGAATGCTGATGATCCCATCTGGTCTTTTATAAAGTGAATTGTCAGTTTCATAATCACCTTCTTAGTAGATAATTTGTCTAGGGACATAATCTCAGAATTTAGTCATCTCAGGTACCTACTTGCATTTCAGTGATGAAAATATAGTCCTCTTTCACAATTCATATTTACTAAACATGCATGCTACATATTTATTGCAGATGCCACGTGTTTCTAGAGCTGAAATATTAAGTTAAACTCTCTCTGGATATTACTTTTTGGAAGAAATGTAAAGAAATACAAGTCTCTGTTGAGATGAGGTCTGCAACTGCATCCTGGTTTTTTGGTGATACAGCATTGGCTGTCTTAAGCAAGATCTCTTTGCCCTCACACAGACACTAATATCAGCCAAATTTACTCTTGTAGTCTGGTGGAAAACTTACTACGATCACTAAAGCTCCCAAAATTCTGTTGGATTGCAGGCCTAATAAGAGGTTTTTGCTTTCAGACGCCTTCATGACCACAGTTGACCAAAGTAAAAGAAAATTTTATTCTAAAGAAGGAAAGTGTTAAAAACTTGATTGCAAATTTGGAAAGGAAATTAAAGAAGGAAATACAAAGAAATAACAAACAAATCTCATTCATTCTTAACAAGGAAGAATTTTCTTAGATATTCCAAGGTATGAATCTCACTAGCCTGTCAAATAGTTTCTTCCCTCCTTTCAACACTTTCAGACTTGTTTATCTACATAGTTCTTTTCTTTTTTAATCTCTCTTCTTTTTTTCACGTTGGGATCTACTTACCTGTCACTTGTATCAGAACAGCCATGCTCTTTTTCTGCAGAAAGGATTAATCTCTGCCAATGTAGAGATCTTTCCTGAGGAAGGGCCTTGATGTTTTAGACTGCAATTTCTCTTTTTTAGTATTGTCTCTTAATGTAAAAGCAGTCTTCAATTTCTTAGTGGACCAAGGGAAAATGCAGATTTGAGGTTCATTCCAGTGCTGTAGAAATACCAGCTTATTCACATAAAAATCTTCAGTGCAAAATGTGATGTGTATTTATTGTCATGTTTTAAAAAAGACATCTTAAGTGCCTTGATTCTCTCTTGATTTTTTTCCTTCTCTTCTACTTTTTTCCTTCTCTTCTACTTTTTATACACTGTTTTTCTGAGCTTCTAAATGAATAAATGAATGAAGAATATTCACATAGGAAAGAAGTTTAAATATTAATATCTTCCCTGGTTATCATAAGCAGACAGAGACATGATAGAATTATACCTCTACTATACTCTACTGTACTATAGTAGAGAAAACACTATCAGCCATTTTACAGACTGTATTCAGGTTTTGGTAATAAGAGATATTTCACTGGGAATGTACCATTAAAGAAAAATGTAAAAAGACAGAGGTCATTTTCTTGATCTAATCAGAGGGAGCAGATTTCTCTTTCAGTAATTTTTCAGACCCAAATTTAAAATCCCCAATATTTGAAAGTTGGGAGTTTCTGACTGAAAAGCAGTCCAAGTATCAGATTTTGTCCAGTGTTCACTCTCAATTAATCCACAAGACAATTAAGAGATGTAACATGTTGATCCTGTTATTTACCATGCCTAGGGGAAGAAAAATCAACTGATCTAAACCTGTAAATTCATAATCAGAATTACTTTTCCTCATCTTGAAATAAAAGTATTTTTTAAAAATGGTTGGGATGTCTGAAGAGGTGCTTTATAAGAGAAGCATAAATGGGTTTGTTCCATATTCCTTTACGAAAACTGTTTTTGTTAATGACTACTGGCAGATTTCTGATTCCTACAAGATGGGTTACTCCCCCCATGTGAATCACCATTGATACCTTGGACATCAACAGCGCTGGCTTGCTTGACATATTTGTGAGCCTCTTCAGCTTATTAAACTCACAAAAATTAATTCTCTTACAAAAATTAATTTAATAATTTTTACTTGTTCATAATATACAGTGGAATAAAAAAATTTACCTTACTAAGACAGTTACCAATACGAATGTGGCTGTGCAGAATATTGCAAATTTATCTAAGAAAAATGTAAAATTAATGCTAGTTTCCAACCACTTGTAAAACCCAGACTCTGACCAAGGACATTTTTGACAGCCAGAAACACACAAAACTGGACCATCTGTACTACTTGAGTCATCTTCCTTTTCCTTCCAAAAATGAAAAGAAACAGTAGCACAAAATGGCAGTTTCTCAGAGGCACAAGAGTATTTTTAAAAAGGGATTTCAAGTTTTTCATGGTTTCATCTTTGCCAGAGTCTCTCTGGAAAGGGTAATTCATGATCTATTTCAGGGCATTGTTGGAAATCAAATAGAGACATAATAATGCCACAAAAAAGCAGATTCTGTAAAAGATATTAACACACAAACACAATAACCAATTAAATTTGATATTGATCTGAGTTAAAATAAGTTTTGAAAAAAATTAATCATTCTAAATTGGGCTTTAAGGTTAAGTTTATTTCATTGTAGTAGCCAAGCTCAAACCTATGTATTTATAATATCCAGTCACTGTACTTCAAATACTGATGTATTTAAGAATTGACAATGTAGATGCCATCATACAGCTATTTTGCTATTTTGTGAGAAATATGTATACATTTAAATTTTGGTTATTAACATTACTTGCATCAGAAAAAGTATAAAATGGGTTTTTTTGGTTGTTGTTGTTTAATTGACTAAATTTCCTTCTTAATCGCTGAATTTCCATCCCATACACCTATACTTTGCTCTGGTTAAGCTTCTTCCTGGTAGCTATTATAATGAGGTTTAGTATGGGAATAATGCTTTGTTTTCGGACTGCATTCTTTCTATGAATATTTTCTAAGTGGAAAACAAACTTTGACTTTCTTGAGACAGGACTGTTTGTTAATCTTCAGATCTATATGCCTGTGTTGTTTTACTTTCTAAAACATCCAGAAGAGAACCTGAAGCCAATCAGAGTTCTAGATAAAA
>NW_005054323.1:1675125-1682625 GCF_000277835.1 Geospiza fortis
TTCTTTTTTTTGACAGAAAACTTCCATTCACATTTTTGCTGTTCATATTACCCTGATGAATCAAGTTGTTTAGCTGAAAACTTTGGTTTCAGTTGTTTGGATTCTGGACCACCAAGAGTCCAGCCATGGTCTCTACAATATATTTATATTTTCCACAGTGTTCCTATCTACTGAATAGCAGTATCATTTGAAATTGAAACTTTTTCTCATTGTAGGAGTCAGAAAGTACTGGAGATTCATCTTATTAGGTAAACAGCTTCTTTTACTTCAGCTATGACATCATTCCATGTCTTTTGTCTTCAGAATATTTACAAATCTTAACCCAAAAGTATTCCCATGTCTACTTCTAGATGTAGTCAAACTTCAGATTACATTTTTCTATCAGCTATGGCAGGAGTAACAGAGTAATTAGGCCAAATACTTTGGTGGCATAAGTCTGCTAGCTCACTGGAGTCATTCCAGCAAATTACTTGACTCACAGCTATTTAAAGGAAAAATAATGAGATATTAGTATGATTAAATCCCTTAGCCTTGCAAGTGTAACTTAAGTATGTATTATAATCCAGTGGATAATGTGGGATACAATACCAGAGAGCATCAGAATTTAGGAAAAAAGTTAGGGCATTACTAACTAATATAACATTATTTTGTCCATGTCTTACCAAGAGTTGGTTTGTCATACCAAATCCTAGCCTTTTCTAAAGGCAAGGTGTTTTTTAAACACTTTGGTAATTTCTTTTGTATATATAAAATTATTTTTGCTTTACAGAGATCATAATATTTCACTGGTTACAACCTACAGCTGCAATCCTCACATTTTGAAATAGGAGATGACCTTCAATCTCTGGCCTAGCAGCAAAATCTTGGAAAGTGTGTAATATTTTTCTTTAATTTTGGAGAAGAATACAGAAACCAACAATTGAATGCACTATTCAGCAGTATGCCCCATATCTTACCATTCAAGAAACGACAGAATATAGTCTGATTTGTGAGTAATTCGATTCTATTCGCCAGGGTCTTGTTGCAATGGTTACTTTCATATGGAATACCTCTCAAGCACATAGTGTACAATACCAGACTTTCTGATCTGGAAGTGTAAAAATAGCAGGAGTAAAACAGTTTTAATGAGTGGACTCCTGCAGCAATAGGCCTACCATCTAAGAAGAGTGAAAACATTTCTTAGTGCTTAATGAGCTCTGAAAACATTTTGGCTCTTTTGTCCTTCAGTATTTTCTTTTTATTTTTTATAAAAAGAAACACCTTGTAGCGTCTGTCCCTCTAATGAGTATATTTAGGAAAACAGTACTTTTTTTTTTTCTTAGAGAAAGGTGAGGTAGGGGGAAGCAAGGTAGGAAGGAAACAGATTATTTTCACCGGGAAATATGTTTCTTTCAAAGCCAATGTGAAAAAAGCTATTTGAAGTTTTGAATTAGCTACACACTTTGGCCATCAAGACATACTGGTAGGAACTCTACAGGTTTGGAGGATCTAGTGGGGTTGAGGCAGTATGTATTGTGGCCAAAAGCAATAGCTGTTGCACATCTTGGCAAAGGGTGCTTACTTTCATCTGGAAAACAGAAAGCCCCTTCTAGTGCTTAGTGAAGTCAGTTGAAATCTTCCAGCTGGCTCTAATGAGAATTTCATCGGGTCCCTAGGCTTTGGTAAAATGACTGTGGAAGTGAAGGGAAACTATAATTGAGAAAATCTTTCCAAAAGCAATTTTGAGCACTTTCCTGCTAAAAGCAAAAAGAAACTGAGAAAGAAGAATAAAGGAGAGCATAGATCAAACTCTAAAGTAGTTCCTAGATTTTTTTTCTGTAGAAAATAGTACAAGGAAAGATGCCTAATGCACCTGTATTTTGAAATGGAGAGCTAGACACATTTTCTTGTTTTGCCATTAAGTTGATATAGCATATGAAGACTTAGGACATGTGTATTGTTTCACTATAGAAAAAATTCATTTCTACAATATGAGAGACAAATTACTATTTGATATAGTCTTTCTAAGAAAATAACTACAAGAAATTTTCCATTATCCTTTTAAAGTGTCATTACTATCCAGACTAAAACAAAGGTGATGTCAGGTTTCATTCCTTTTTTGGTTCAGGACAGAACTGTGTATAAACTCTCAATCTAGGGAAAAACAAAAAACAAAAACAAACCCAAAACCAAAAACAAACAAACCAAAAAGCCACCTAAAGGCAAATCACAGCCAACCACAAAATCAGAACAATCTGAGATTTTGAAAGTTGAAAGCTCTTTCTTGACAAAAAGGGTAGGAAATATGAAAGGGCCCAATCTCAGAAAGGATCAGGTTGTCTAAGAAAAAACTCAGAACCCCACATCCTAATCTCCTGCTAATTATTTCAGGACACATTAGAGATATTTATTCATAGAATTTAAATTTTTTTGCTGTTTCCAGCAAATGACCATAGTCGTAGTTTGTCCTGTGTCTAAGTAGGTAAGTCTTGCAACACAAGTACTCCCTGTGAATGTAACCATACTTCCATAAACACAGATGACCTTTTAACTCGCTTTAGTTAGGATGTAAACATGTTTAAAAGTTCAGTATTTACAGTAACTGTGCTTTGAAAGGGTAAATAAAAATTATTTAAGCAAGATTGCAAGATTAGCTCTTTTGTATTAACTTTTTGATTACTTTCCTCGTAATCCTTCTGCAGTCATGCAAACGTAGCTGTTGCCTCCATCCACATCAGCCTGCTTGTCTTGGCATCATTCTGTGAGGTGGTAAAAGTGGTGCAGATATCCAGTTTCTTGTGCATACTTAATTCTGGAATATCTTTTACTAATCTAGGTCTACAATTTCTTTTTGAAAGCCATGCTTTACAAGTCACCTGTTGATGTATAATAAAAGCAGAGATACATACCTTACGATCTTCTGACTTTAAATTTAGATAATAAAAATGCATGTTACAGACCAAGTATAAAAATATGCATTCTCTTACACATTTCTGTGTTCATTAGCGCTCATGGTTATCCATCCTTCTAAATCAAGTTTTCTACTTTTTTCAGTCATATAAACTTCTCTCTCTTTCTCTGTCATGCTGGAAACATAGGTCCTTTACTGCTGACACAAACGAAGACACTCATAGCTGGTTCTTTCTATATTCTCTTGTGACTTCCTCCCTAAGTTTGTATCGTTTCTTAAGATGGAACATTTATTGCTTGACCATTGTATTTTCTTGCTAAATTAATTTTTCTTCATATCACAGTTCCCAAACATAAGTTAAAGGAAATTGGTATCAATTAGTTCTCCTCAAATGTCTCTATAAAAACAGCAAAATATCAGGACTGATTTTTTTTGCACCAAATATATCAAATGTTGAATGTTGTAAGTGCAGACTTCTGAAAGTAAAAAGGATTTCCAAGAATCAGGCATATTAATAAATTGTAAGTGGGAGTTCCCAAGTATTTAGTTATATTGGCTCAATTTTCCATATACTTAAAGATTTTGTATTTAAGCCTTGGAGGAGCAATATGTTTAAAGCTTCTCGTAAGTGAACTACTTGTCAAATTACAAGTTAAATGAGACATGAAAAATCTTCATCCTCACTAATACTACTTTTTTTTTTGGTCAGGATTAAAAACCTGAAAGATTTGGAGCTCCAGTGGTCCAGTATATTATGAGTTATCCATCTTTAATGTAGTAGTATTCACTGTTTTATTAATAGCAATTTTTTACTTAAAAATTCTTCCTGATATTATTAAGGATGATGTGACATCCTTATTTTGCATTGAACTTGTTCCTGCCATTTGGTATTTATGTCCTTTTGTATAGTTAGTTATCTGGATGCCTGGGATGACCAGATGAGTGAATAGCATAATTTCAGAGATATGTGCTTAATTTGACATAGTAAAGACCAAGCAACATTATACAGCTAAATATTTTTAGTAAGAAGTCACTATGCCTTTCACTGATATTCTAGGTAAACACACAAGGAAAAACTGCTTCTCAACAACTGAGCTGTTAAGGAGGACTTTTTTAACCAGCTGTAGGTCAGAAAAAAGGGAAAGAAGTGGTAATGGAGAAGTGGTAATTTTTGCTATGTTGTTTAAAAAAAATACAAGCTCTGTGCTGGAATCTGTAGAAGTCTTGCCTTTTGATATCAGTTGGCAGATCTTTAAATTGCAAAGCATATGTTCTCTCTTATAAGTGTAGTAGTACTGTGATCTTACAGACTTTCAAGTTTGTAGTGACCAGGTACATAATAAATATGTATAACAATTATTTTTATGAGATGGCTGGATGTTTGAACTCTGCTGGTAATGCATATCTCTATTCCAGACTTGTGTTTAGCAGTAAGAACTATAAATGTGTACCTATGTTTTTGCAAATACTCATAAAGTTATCAAGCCTCTTGCAAAATTTTACATATTTTTAAAGGTTTTGTTCTTGAATGCAGCAAACTGCAAGGAAAAAAAAGAGCATATTTTTTTCTTCTTCTCTATTTAAGTGAAGTTGTCTATTTTTCATGACTCTCAGGGGAAGACTGAAAAAAGTCCCAGGTACATGACAAAGGATTACCAATAAACTGTGTCTAAAAATATTTACTAGTTGTTTACCAGGGATGAGTCTTTTTTTGCCATTTGCACTCTATGAATATAGATTTTATCAAAAATTATATTATATGGACTTCGTTAAAAATTCTTAGTGCATGTTGAGAAACAAGAAAACTTCTTTTTTTAATTCTGTGTTGTTTTGATCCTTGTATTGAGAGTTCAAAATACAAATAGATGGAAACTTCAGCAGTCGTCCCTAATCTCACTACTTTCATAGCATCATTGTATAGTCAGTCACTGTGTAATGATAAAGGGTGATATTTTCTTTATGTCAATTCTCAGTACAAATTCATGAGTAAGAGTCAGCATGGATTTATCAAAAAATAAATAATTTTGCAGCAACCTGATAGTCTTCCAGAATGCTGTATGGTATGCACACTTGAAAGAAGGGATCTTCTGATTGCAGTAAGGGTTTTCATGATATCCATGACTTTGTGCAAATAGAAAAATTACAAAAGAGAAAGATGAGAAAAGGGAGCAACCACTGAGGGACTCTCTGTGAGAAGCTGCATCAGTTCTTGACATCCCTCAAAATGAGCATGAATCCAGTGGCTTCCCAGTAGGAGTCTTACCTCGAGGTCTATTAGACTTCTCTCTCTCACTGTTCTGGAAGTGTGAAACAAACAGTCCTTCCCCGCACCTTTTGATATGAAACTCCCAACTACAGAATGGGAGGCCGTCTCTCTACCTCTTTGAAACTGAGGCAATCCTGATTTCATTTGTCCGTTGTGTTTCTCTTTCACCTACCTTCTGAGGCGTAGTATGTCTGAAGGCTTTAAGATTGGCTGTCTAGGTCAGGAAAACAGCCTGAGTAAAAGCTGAATTTTAAAATTTAGAATTTTTTTCAAGTCATGCTGTGGTGGTACATTTTTGTTCTAATATTCTTCCAGTTGTTATTGTGTTGTATTCAGCATGTTTTAAATGGTTTGATCCTACCTACCTCCATGCAGTTGGTTTAGTCCACCATTATTTCCTACCCCTTTCCCTGTCTGTCAGCCCAAGTACCTACCCCTTGTTCCCGACCTTTCCATGCCTGTCATTGTAACTCTGCCCCTCTCCCCTGACAGTTAATGTAAATTTGGCCTCTCCTTCCAGAACCCTCTATATCATTTATGTAACCCCGAAGTTCTCATTGGTTGTGCGAAAGTTCGCCTCCCCTCATTCCCCTCACTGGTTGCAAGATTATTTATCCCTGCCCTGTACACCTCCCCTGACTTCCTTTGATTGGTTGATGTATTGTATCCTCCCCTAAGACCGCCTCCCTTTATAAATTGTTGTACAAGGTCTGAAGGTCGTTCTTTGTTCCTGACCTCCTTTGGGGAATAAAGACTCTTACAGACTGATACAAAGGACCCCACTAGCTCCTTTGTCTCAGCCCTTGGTGCCACTAGCCAACTGTCCACAGTTGGGATCAGCCCTCTGGGTGCACCGCTGACCAGGTCGCTGACCTGGCAGGGAGCAGCCACTCAGTGCTGTGGTTCTGGGAGAGAAGGAGAGCCAGTTGGAAACGGTTTTCTCTTGGAGACCAGACATAGCATCATCATCCCAGCAAAAATAAAGACTATTTCTGGTCTGAATTAATTCTTTTGTCTAGTTGATTATTTTGCCTCTCAGCCTCTATGGCAGCATGACAGAAGGATCAAGTAAGTAGGGAAGGGCTGGAAGAGCAAAATTGTTGCTTTGTTAAGATCATCAAAAGCCTTTCTGGGCCTATGCTGCCAGATTTTGAGGAGGAGATGGGTCAAAAGTTTAGGGAAAATCAGATAGAGGGGTGTTTGTTCCATAAATGGTTTTTGAAAAAGTGGGGATTTTGTTTTGGTTGGTTTTTGTTTGTTTGTTTGTTTGTTTTGCTTTGTTTTGGTTGGGTTTTTTTTTTTTGTTTGTTTGTTTGTTTGTTTGTGGGTTTTTTTGTTGTTGCTTTTTTTTTGTTTTTTTGTTTTTTTTTTTTAGAGGGGCAGTTTGCTTTTTAGGTTTCATTTTGCAAGTATGTAAGTAGCCAAATATTTTAAGAGGTACTTCTGCAGTGGAAGTAGCTAGGTTTGTTCATAAGAATGTTCAGAATCCAAAAGGCTTCTTCTTCTCTTTATTACGTCCTGATTGCAGGTAATTTCAGGAAGGTAGAAAAAAAGGATTACAGCTGAAAAAAGTTTAATAAATGTGGTTTGTTCTGAATCAACATTATTTTGTTTTTTCTGCATTTACAAAATTTTTGCAGTTCCAAACATATTACAGTAAATTCTCATCTTTTGCACAATTGTTGAGAATAAGTCTATTAATGTGTGAAGAGCAGTGTGCTTTACCCTGTTGAAAATAGGAGCCTTCAACTTCCAGAGAAACATAATTGCAGGAGCTGAATTGTGGAAAATGAATACACACTTAAGTTAGATTAATTTACTGTAATGGTAATTTCAAGTAACTAAGTGTGAGTGAGAGTCAGCCTTAAGGAAAAAATAGCTTTTTTTAGAATAACATTGAGTGCATGGATTCCCTAGGTTGTAGGAAATTGGCTGAGATTTCTACTCTTACACAGTTTTATGCTGTACATCCTATATGCCAAAATGTAAATTCAGCATGCTATGTCTCACTCCTTTTTTCTTCTTCTCACTCTCTCCTGTAGGCCAAAATTGTGCAGAGACCTTGCCTGAGTGCAGAAGAAATGAATGAAAATTGCAAGAGAATAAAGCAAATGTACTATAAATTCACAGATGTCCTAATTCTACAGCCTGTGAGTAATAACAAGTTTTTGTTCAAAAAGACTTAAAATACTAAGAATATGAGCATCAATGGGCTGTTTAGTAAAAGGTACAAATATATGTTTTTCTGGTATGCTCTTCTGAAGAACAAGTAGTGAGAAAAAAATTAATAAACTATTAAGTTCTTTAGAGCTTACAGTCTAAAACATTTATTAATAAACAGATA
>NW_005054323.1:1687625-1733801 GCF_000277835.1 Geospiza fortis
CCCATCATGGTATACACCATTGGAATTAAAACAAGAAATTGGGAAAAATTCTTAATAGTTTGGCTGTGTTGAGTGCTTTTTTCAAAGTTTAAGAAAGAGGAAAACATTTTTTTGCAACTAATAAAACTGAGATCACTGATCTTTCTGTTTACTGTCTGCTTCTTAATGTAACGTGTTGGTTAAATATTTGGTGATTTACAAAGATTAATCCTTCCATTTCATTCTTTTTTGTCCAGCACACTGGAATGAGACTGTGACAATAGCAAACTAGAGACTTGTGCTCTGCCAAAATTAGAAATAACGATGATGGCTGCTGCTTAGTGCATCAGATTAATTTATTGTAGTGCAGGGAGCCTAATTTAAGCAACCATTCACCTTCAAAATTGTCCCATTGTATCAGAGCTTTGTTTATTCGGCTAGGCTTTCTCATCCAACTTTTCTTTGTATATGTAATTACATGCATTTAAAATGCCAAAACTGTCAGAAGCAATAAGTCTAAAATCTTGCTGCCTTATGCCTTTCACAGAATTGTGTGGAAAAGTAGATTTCTGCTCCAGGACCACACATGCATCTTTCCTGTGTTGGCTCATTGATGGAAACAGACTGTGACAAATCAACTTCCCCTGTAGTTACAGAAACTGGACATGCAAATATATATATTTTTTTCAGGGTGTGTTGTGTTTCTTTATTGTTCTTCTGCCATCCCCAGCTATGGAAAGGAGCAGGAAGTCTTCAGTCATATATTCTGTCCAGTTCTTGGGCTGCCCTGAAGTGCATAAGGATCTGGAACTCAGCCACTGTTCCTGTTATTAACCAGGATTTTTCCCTCAAAAGAATCAAAGCAGAAAACCTGTGGCAAAGTAAAACTACTTACCTATTTGGGTAACACAGATTTGCTCTTTCTGGCTGTATGAAAAGCCAGGAACACAATTTGGGAAAAAAAGTGCTGCATGGTGCAGAGGAAAGATAGTACAAATGACCTGCAGGATGTGCACTGGAACAGCAATGCCAACCTTTTGTCATCTTCTTCTTTGTGCTCCCTCCTCTTTGACACGATGCATAGAAAACAAATGCCCTAATGTGGAATAAACAAGGATTCTTAGCCTAATATTCAGCAGTCTAGTTAACAGCTAGGGCAGAGAGTTGAAGACTACCTTCAATTACATTCCTTATGTGTTGCTAGCTTGGAGTTATGGATGGGTGATAAAGTCTCATATTTTTCTAAGTGCTTTTGGCTTCACCCCCAGTTTAGTAGGGCCCCTGACATTTAATCTTTGATTCATTCTCACTCAAAATGCTTTGTTTGGTGTTGCAAGTGATGGATGAAAGTGGCATTAAAAAAAAGCAAAACAAAGAGAGCCTAAACCAACTCAATAACTAAAAATCATTCAAATATACTGAACGAGAGAGGATTAGAAGTGACCAGCTGGCTGAAATTTAATTGGAAGGGTTTGGTTAATGTAAGTAAATTTGCCAAGATTTAATCTTCTGTTAGGTCATCTGTTTCCTCCTAACTAAACATATCTTGGGTATTTATAGCCATGAATGAATTATTATTCCTTACCATCTCCAAAACTTATTTAAATGTCAGTCATGAGTGAAAATAAGGAAAACTCTAACGTAATCTCCTGACATCAGATGGAAACATGTGAAGGGAAAACATTTTCTGTTTTGCTTTTCCAGAGAAAAATAAAGTTTAACAACCTTCCTTCCTATTTAACATGAAAAAAACCCCAACCCAAAAACCTTCACAGAGACATATTTCATGCTGCTAAATGTTAATGAGGTATTATGCATTGCTAAACTCAGCTGTATAAAAATATGTTGTGTCAGTAGAAAAATCTGTAGTGAGGAAGTTGCTTACTTCACTTGGGTGAAGGAAAATGTTACTAATCACTACTTACTTACAAAAGAAAGCTTGTAGCCTTGTTCTGTTTCCAGTCTGCAGGTCAAATAGCTATGCAAACAGTTACTTTTACTGTATTCATCCTTGTGGAACATTTGGACCACTTGAATCACATGCCTTTACTCCAGAACTAGCCTCTAGTCTTTTGTGAGCACAGGCACAATAAAATCAGCAAGAATGTTGTCAAATAATTCAATGGTTGCCAACTTAATTTCATATACTGAATTATACTGGTTATGCTATATTAAATTACACTCCTTATTCTTCAAAGTTGCTATATTGAAGATTATTAGAAGTTACTACTCAATTAATTGACAGTTTGCTAATCTTAGTTGTTTTAAATATAGATATAATTATTTATGTTTGGTTGATTACACATTAAATTGTAGTAGTGTCCTTTAGCATATGCAACTATAGTAAATATGCCAACCTACCAATCTTTTGTAAGAATTATTCATGTTTTTTTTATCATTCTTCCCTGTTGACTCCAAATTTTACCGATTTCTTCCTTTGATGGAAATACATTATAGTCTTTGCATGTTCCTTAGTGTGTTTTTCTTCCTTGCAGTGATGCTGATTTTAAAGTTGGACTGCCTCTCTTTTCAGGAGATGATGAGGCACACTGTGGAAACATTTTCCTTTCTCTAGTACTTTATATTGCCTAGAATGAGAACATTATCTACCAATTAAATACATATTATGAAATGCAAAGCTTTAATATTTGAAGCTTTGCAAACAATAGTGAAGATTTCTGGACTAGATGCTTTAGGGCCTTGCGTGTAAATTAGCTTCAGTTAAAGGATAATTTCAGGGTACTTAGAAACTTCTCAGAGAAATTAGCCCAGCCATCAATGTTCAAAACAACTGGAATTGCAACCTGAACATGGAGTTGAATCTGAAAATTCCTTCTAAGTGCTGTTCATTTTTAACATATATTTAATTGTTTTTACAGAATGTATGATAGGAAAATGGAAGGACAGATGCAAGTGGAATATTAGCCCAAATATTTATTGCTACATCTACCTTTTACAATAAAATGAACTTGCCTAAGTTTAGGATACTGAATAACCATACAAACTGAGAGGTCAAATGGAAAAAAAAAACCCTGAGTCAGATATTTTGGTCAATAAGGTATTCCTTTACCTCTCTTGGAACAACTTCTCTTTCTTCTTTTGATTCATGCTCGTCATCACATATGTGCACAATGTTTCTCGTATCAGTAGAGAGAACAGTCTCTGCACCTCTATTGATTACTGTACTCCCAGCCTCAGGAGAATCACTTGTCGTCTTGTACAGACTATGATGTTTACTGCTGCAGAAGGAAAAAGTCTTCACTGTTGCAAAACAGTTTCCATTGATTTAAGGCTATAGCATTCTAGCACCAGACTGTTAAATAAACTATAGGGCTTTTCCTTTTAAATGTTCAGAATATGCTCTCAAATTTTTAGCATAGATTACAGATCCCTTCTCTTAAGCATTTCTCATTTGTTGGCTTTGCCAATGACATTACCAGAGAAGAACACTTGTCCTACTGCTAGAACAACACTGCTATTCCTGCCCAATGCAGGCTATGATCCTTCTTTAACTGGCTGGGATTTGGGATGCTGACAGCAAAAAGATAGTGTTTTCTTGTTTGTACAAGTGCTGCACCCCTGAGTCCTACCATTCTCAACAAAGACTGAAATTAAAAGAAGCAAGAAAAAACAATTCCCCCTATCCCCAAAACTCACCAACAAAATATACACACCAGTTTCTCACTTGAAAAGTACAGTTCTGTGCTTGTAAACAAACAATTCCTCTTCCTCTTGGTGTCTCTTAACAAAAAGAAACATTACATCTTTGAGTTGGTAGCAAAAGGAGTTATGAAGATACAGAAAATTAAAAACCTAAATTGCAATAAAATTTCAGACAGAGGGAAATTATTAATGACTTCTCCATGTTTCAGTAGAATATTTCCCTTTTTTCATTCAGCAAACATGTTCACAAACAACAGTGAAGAACAAAAGCTCTGATTTATATATATGGACAGGTATACATGCACCCCTGACCTCCTGCCTCCTTTCTCGCCCTCAGCACCAGAAGCAATTTATGGAGAGCACTCTAAATAAACATTAAGGAGTCAAGGCCACAAACTGACAGCAAGGAAAATCAATGGCTCCAGAAACCAGATAGTAGGTTCAATAAAAGAGATTAGGCATCACAAGCCAGTGTGGGCACTTACAGGTAAATGTGACTTACACTTCATCTGACAGGGCTCTCTCATCATCAGGATAAAAACTGTCATAGAAACAGAAGCATATCGAGTAGCCAGTGGAAGATGCTCCTTAACTGCAAACACTAAATGCTGACCTCTGAATGAAGGGGATTTATGCTGAGGCCAGAGGGAATTCACAATTGCTTTTCCGGAGTCATCTCACACACCTGTGCCTTTGCCCATAGGAATTGTTTCAGATATATATTTGGAGAACTCTCTGGGTTTTCTTTGTTTGTTTTGCTTTCCTGAATTATTTTTCAAATTCTTTCCCTCCCCTCACTGAGTTAAATCTCCCTCTGTAACCTGCATAGCTACAACCTACACTGGGCTGGTAGCTTCAGCTGAAATCAGTTCAATGAAGTCAGTTTCTACAGCACTATCTCAGCAGACTGAAATCTCCCATAAAATGGGTCAGCTCCAGATTCAGTGTGGAATCCTTCACCTGAGCCCCCTCTCTGTCTGAGCTGTATTGGGTGACTAGAGGAGCCACCCTTATCACCCAAGCAGCATATGTCTTACATTTTCATGCACTGGGAATGCATGAAAATGTAAGACATGCATTCACTGAATGATAGCTACAGCCCATTATAAAGACCACAACAGAATTTAATACTGTGATTATACTGGGATTTGTCTGATTTTCCTTCCTAGCCATTTTCCAAATGGATACATGCCTTCTGTTTCTTCAGAAACTCATTCATGAAACCTTTAGTTTAGTTTTAGTCCTTCCTTCCTTCCTTCCTTCCTTCCTTCCTTCCTTCCTTCCTTCCTTCCTTCCTTCCTTCCTCTACAGCTCCCTGAGACCCCCCCCCCCCCTCCCCTCCCCCCCCCCTTTCTCTTTCTCCTTTTCTGCCTTTCTCCTTATTTCACTCTCTTCCCTCCTTGCTCCAAAATACCCAGAAGCATGAATTCTAATAGAGCAAAACAAGGTATTACAGGTCAAAAAAAATCTTAAGCTTCATTTGGATTCAATCATCCATCAATGTCACTCATAGGTCAATGCCTGTCAGGGACAGAACAGCACTTCATAAATGAGTAGACTGCAGTAGCTTGAGTTTAAAATTGATATAAGACAGCCTCATGTGGACTGCATTGTAAGTGGTTTGTGAAGTGAGAAAGTCAGGTGCCGAGTCAGAAAACAGCCATTGCCCTGATGTAAGTACTATGAGTGGCATATCATAGGACCACATAGAAAAACCTGTGAGCTTAGTAACAAGTGCACACATCTTTGTGTTGTAGGCAACCTGTATAATCTTTCCAAACTGCCATTTTTTTTTCCAATCTGCTAGGATTGCTAGGATTGTATCTGCTTTCTAGCTTTCTCCATCCTGTTCCAATTTATATTATACTTTATTATGCTTGACATTTGGAAGGAAATGTATGTGCATTTCCCCTGTTGAGAGTGACCAGACAAATATGCCTTCATCTTCTAGAAGCATGTCAGAAATAAGCCTGTTCTGTTATGTTAATGAAATCCCCCTTAGTCTCAATCTTCATCTTTACCTTAGATTCCAAGGAAATTAATAATTCACAGGAGAAGAGCAAGATACCCAGCCTTAGAATGGCTTGTTCTCTCCATCAATATTATTTATGTTAATCATAATGGACTTTTTGGTGCTGGGTGGGGCAGAGAGGGAAACAAATGTCTTAATCTACTTTTCTTTAACATATTAACGACTGTTGTCTGAATTTAAACTTCTCAGTGAGGTTTAGATTAAGGAAATTAAAACTGTAGATTAAGCCCAGCCCGAGAAAAAAAAAACTATGAGAAAAAGACCATGGAGTAGTGAATAGCCTTTATCTGCTGAACTCAGTGTCACTCCCAGTTCATATTTAAGTGCTTAAAGCGCTGAGGCAAAGCAAAATATGACTGAATCGTTGATATTTAAGTAAATGCTCTAACTACTGAGTTTTTTCTTAATCAGAGTTATTGGTATCCCTGGAACTTTCATCTAGATTTGTGAAATTTTATTTCTGGTCAAAACTGCTGTTAGTTGTAACTATTTTTTTTTCCATTTCAGTGAATCAGCAATTTCATAGTGAAATGTTTTCCTTTTAGCTGAGATCTGTTCTGGATCCCAGAGCAGTAAGGCAATTCATACTTGGCACTGGATACCTAACCATAACACTGACCCATTGAACAGTGAACTGTTTGTTCCTGGCACTGGAAGTCAACCACTTATGTGGTGATTGGGGTTTGCTCATTTTCTGTAAGTAGAAAAATTACTCATTTGTAAAAAGGACTTATTCCCTGTCATCCAAGGCCTAGAAGCTCAGAGTTATTCCAAAGCTGACCAGTAAGACTGAGTTTAAATTTAAAATTCTCAGAAAGCATTTTCCTAGGGTTTTGGTTTTCTTTAAATCATGTTGCCTTGTATTTGCCTTTTTGTTTCAAGTCCATATCATTGCATAAGAAACAGGTTTTCCTCCGTTCTATCAATGGTTACTCACTCCTATTCTCAAGTCCCTCCCTGATCTCTGTGAGTCCAAATATTGCTATCTTAAGGGTCACTGTTTCAGGGTATTGATATTGATCCCCATTAAAACTAATTTTTATTTTTACTGGGTTAGTTTTAAACTGGATAGGTTTACCAAGTCACAGAATGATTGATAAATATGAACAAGGTGTAGCACAGCCTGACATGTCTCTGTGGTTTCTCCATTTTCTTTTTTTTTCCAATTTTTTCACCAATATAGAAGCCATTAGAATTGGTTGCTTTTGTGATGCTACCATCTCTGAAAGTTGTTAAGGCTGATGGTCATTTGTGATTTGCTGAAATACCTGAATTTTGAAAAATACATCAAAAAGTGGAAAATACCAAGACATTTCATACGTCAAAAACTAATATCCACAAAAGGTTGCAGTTACTTCATCTGACACACACAGCACTAGCACCTTTTCACTGCAAATGTCTCTGAAGAAAGTCATAAATCAGGGTGAGCTCATTAAAGAAAGTTCACTTTAATTCAAGTAAGAGAGAATAAAGGAGTATGCCCTAAGTTTGTCAAGTTCCTTTTAAAAAAGCATGAAGACTGAGATTGAACTAGAAAAGCAACTTCAAGATATATATTGGAAGTTAAGTAAGTAGAATTTAAAGCAGGAAATAGTATGGATCAGAACTAATCTAAGTTTAGTATCTATTTGTGTTTGCACTTCATTGTAGTGAGGATGAAATGGACAAAACGTTTAACTGTTTGATCACCAGAAATTCTATGGCCATGCCTTCTAAATAGCTCTGGCCTTTGCTCAGCTGAGCAGTGTCAGAGGAGGAGTTTATACTGCTGAAGTTCTAGGTTCTTGCAGTGCTAAATGAAACAGTGAAATGCCTATACAGGATGGGGCATTCAATATTTCCACAGTGGTGTGGAACATACTACCTGACCATAGCCATACCAAGCTGGGTTCATAAGAAGAAGAGCTGAACTGAGGAGGTAATTATTTTCACATCTCTGCAAGGAGTTTGATTGTGATTCATTTTCATTTCAAGAAGAGTTGAGGTCTGCTTCAGTCTTCATCTGTGAGAGCTTGGTTCTCATTTCTACTGAAAGTGCATCATCCAGACCTGCCAGTAAGTGAAGTGGATTACATGTGCTCTATGACCACTAAAAGCTACAGTATTTTTATGACATTTGACAGCTTCTGCTCAGCCTTCCCTGAGCATTAGAAACTATCTTGAAAATCACAACTAACTTTTCAAAGCTTGAAAAGAGTCTTGATATGTACTGGAATGGAATTTTGGAACAATATTACTGTAGTACAAAGTTTGTCATAACATACCTTCACCTAAAATCCTAACTTCAGTCTATGACACCTTAATGTGGTAAACCTTGCAATATTTTCTTTCTCTTGCTTCACACAGTAGATGGGCATAAGGGTGCTGCTTACTGTAAGAAAAACTAAAAGCATAATTTCACCCTGTTTGAAATTTAATAACCAAAATAGCTCTTTTCACATGTAAGTGTTCTAACCTGTATCGGTGCATCCTAAATTTCTTTCGTGTATCTATTTTCATATTTACAAGGTCCAAATCCTATTGCTTCATTGTAAGTAGATTTATTTCCAAGCAACTCCTGAGAATCTAGCCTTGAAAAAAATTCCATTTTGTAGTTTTGAAAAGTAGCAGTATGTTTTTGTAGGGGATTTTTTTTTTTTTTTAACTTTGGGGAGTTTATTTTTTGTTAATTCTTTGAAATATACAGGATACACAGTAAGTGTAATCTGTCAGATACATCCCTCTGGTACGTCACCTTTTGTGCAAAATCATGTGGCCCTTGTCTTTTCCAAAGGGTGGCTTTATTTCTCCTTTTGAACCTTGATCTGGGTTATTTATTTTGAAAAGATATATCTGTGCTGAAAGTCCCTTCTATCTAGGTCATTTTGATTACTTTTTTCTGGGGCTTTTCTCTTAATTTCATCTGTTTCTAAAGTACATATTGTAGAATAGATGAGCCAGCCTGACAGTTCCATTACACAGCAAAATAATCAGACCACCTGTATATTACACAAAATGACAGCTTCATGCCTATATACTGAATTTGGAAATATTTTAGAATTGTCACCTGGGAAGGCTCTATTCCCGTACAAGTTCAGCTGACAAAAGTAACCCAGGTTCAATTATGACTTGGTAAAGGCGTGTTTTGAAATGTTTCTTGATATCCAGGGGACTTTGTGGAAACATGCTGGGAGCATTCAGAGCATTCCCATAATGATAAAAATGCGGCTGAGCCACAGCTTTGAAACTTATACTGGAGAGTGCTTGAAACTCTACAATTCAGCATTGCTTTGCGCTTAGCAAAAGTAAGTGAAGCGTGGCTAGTTCAAGGCACCTTTGCTGTAAAAGGGAAACTGCCTTTCTTATTCCAATGAGAGAGGAGGAAAGAGACCTGGCTGCTTCTGGCATAGAAAGAAGAAGTGAGAAAAAAAAAAAGAGCTGAGGGAAAATGGGGGAAGGAACTTTGGAGAGCAGTGCCAGCAGGTTTTGCCTTTTCCTGAGGAGGAAGAGCAATATGAAAGACTGTGATGGCATCTTTGCTGAAGATGCACCACTCATGACAGCAGTCAGTCCAGTTTTTCCACAGCTCTGGCATAGGAAATGTAAGTAGTAGGGCAACAGCTGTTTTCCTCCCTCTGAATTTTTCAGCTGTAAACAACTGCCCACTTAGCTTGTGCCGTCAGTCCTGGAAGGTAATGCATATAGTGTAAATCAACCAAAACAAAACAAAAAAAAATCCTGCCATCAGATTTCCTGTGGTTTAAGCTGCATGTTCATTTGAGGCTTTCAGATCCTGTTGAAATGAATGAGTGCCTCCCTTGCCTCCAGAGTAGCTGAATCAGGCTCTGCTTTGCAGGGGTGTATTAATGATTCACAAGAGGTGAAATAGTAGCTGAACAGAGACCATTTGGAAATAAGCGGTTGTGTTTAAGTTATTATCATAATACACACACATGAAAATAATCAGTATCTAAAAACTTGGCTTCACTCAAATGATTAGAAGGGGTTTAGTAGGTAATTTGTCTCTCTTTTTCCATCTCTTCTTTTGTGTTTCTGAGAGAGCTCTGTTTTCTGTGCTTGCTCTCTTGATCAATTTGGGAATGATTTTCTCGGCAGTAAGCAGTGTGTATGTCTCATTTAATAATAATAAGCAGATTTAGCTTATTATAAATGTGTTCCCCTCAGCAGCTGGAAGGAAAATTATCAACATCCAAAAACTGAGTGAAAACAATATCCCACCCAGAACCTGGATGTAACAAAATACTGTAATGCTGAGGCATTCTAAGAAGCTGTGTTAGGAGTCTCCCCTCTTTTCCTCATTGCTTAACACTGACTAGATGTTATAATATTGCCATAAATTGAACTTGTATTGAGAAGTTTTCCATGCCAACCCCTTAGGGCAGCTGATTATAGGTTTGACCTTTTGAGATTCTGTGTATTTCCCACTTAATCAGTGCTGGAATGAGTTGCTGCTAAGTAGGATCTATAGGAACCCTATGGGAAAAGCAAAGCCATCTAAAAATAATGAGTTTCTTTCCCCTTCCCTCCCCTCCTCTCATTTTGAGCTCTATTAGGCCATGATAACAGTCTTAATCTAGGCTACACAAAAGCATAGTATGGCATGTGATATTTGTGTTATATTGGGAAAAAGAAGTCTGTGAAGGGCTTTTGGCAGCCTGAAATATAAGTGAAAATTTACAACATTGTTAAAAAATGCCTCACTTCCTGCCTGCCCATTTCTTTCTTTTCCTACTAAGATTTGTTTGGTCGAGCTAAGGCCTTGTGAAGTTTTCAGCATCCAGTACCTATGATTTTGAGAGAGTGATTGGTTTTCTCTTGCTTGGAGAAGAATACAAAATTGGGACCGTTGCCATTTTGCCTTGTTACAATAACACACTTGGTGGTTTAGATGTAATCTCACATAGCAGTTCAGTCATCAGCTCATTTCTCAGTAGATGAAGCCTGTGGCTTTTTTCCCTGCCCTGCCTTGGTTTCTTCTTATCCTCCCCCATCTCCCTCCCCTCGAACCCCCCTGCTTCTTTTTACATCCTTCTCCACCCAAAAATGACCTGTGAAACTGAACAGCATAATAGATGTGATTAGACCTTCAGTATTAGGAATGAAAGGAGCTGGCAAAGAGACTGCTTCTTGGGAAGCAATCAGTACATTAGGTCCCCAGGACTGAAACTGCACTTAACAAGGTTTGGGGCTTAGGGATTGGGTCTAGGCTTCTGCTGCTTCCACAAGAGAAAGCCCTACTTGGAGTGCAAATCTTCATTTACTATAGCTACAAAAAGGAGGAAAAAACCATTAGTTTCTTTATTACACACATAATGAAGCAAACTGAGTCTGTTGATATATTTTTTTTCCTGAGCAGTAAATCAACTGTTCACAAATGCTAGTATTCATAAATACAGATTTAATCTGCACTTTCCAACCATTTCTTGGGGTTTTTTCACCCATCCAAAAAGAAAGCCTTAAACTTTGTCGAACTGACACTGGCATTTTTCCATGCAGATTTAATAATTCCTCTAATAAAGTTATTGAAGATACAGTTCCTTTTGATGGGAATGTAGGTGTGGCAAAGTTTACATGTGGTTTGTTGATTTATGTTCCTAACTGTGTAGGATGGTAATCACAGGAAGAATTTACCTTTTTAAAATTAAATTCTTTCATTTTCTGATCTTATCCCCACCTAAGTATACTCTCTGTTTCCATCCAATTTCCCTTCCTTAACAGGATGAGGTGTGTACTTTCATGTCATTTCCTTAGTTGTCATTTGTATGAGAATGTACTTCCTTATTTCAATCACCTTTTACCTGACCTTGACATATATGGAGAGTAAAGAGAGGATTTCTGTCCTCATTCAGGGTCAGATCTTTTGTATGATGTAGGACAGAGACTAGGGGAAGGCAGTGAAGTCAGACACATCCAAGAGCAGAGGGATGTTTCTGAGATCACTGAGATCACAGAAGGGGAGGAGACAGAAAGGCTTATAAACCTTCATTCCTTTGGCACATGGATTGAAAGCAGGCAGAGGAGGTCAGTACACTACACTGATTTTAACTAGAAGCCAACGGAATTTCAGAACCAGTGACCCACAGGACAGCTAACCTGGGCAAGCGCCACACACCCAGTGAGGCCATCAGGCTGTGCCATCCTGTCCCGTGCTGTTCTGTGCTGTGCTGTGTTGTGTCACATGTATCCCTTGTCCATTGGACAGATGCAGCCCACACCTGGCACTGGAGGAGCCTGCAGGTATCTCTTGCTTGTCACTGTCATAACTCCTCCAGCATGAACTTGCCCTTGTCAACCATTTGTTAAAGAGTTCTGAGAAAATATTTAGGAATAAAGTTGACTTATTGTAAGGAAATCATACATGACCTCAAACAAATAAAAGGGAGAATTTCTCTGCATGGAGGACAGGACCTGCTCTGCATAGCATGCCATGAGAAAGTACCAGCACTCTGCCTGATGATGCATGAATGTATGGTGCCCAGAACTTGAAGAGTTGTAAGCTGATACTTGCTACTTTTATTCCTCTTCTGATTCAATCTTATTAAAGCAGTTATTAAATAATTAATTTTCTGTTGAGCCTTTCCTACTAGTATACAGAAGGACCCCTGTGATGGCTCTCACCTCACCTCACCTCATCCCCGCTGTGTGCCCAGTGCAGAACACTTAAAGTTATAACTCTTTACAGGCTGTCCTCCTCTGTGAAAAAAGAGTTGTGAGATATACTTGATTGGAAAGGATTGTTGCCTTGCAGTGCCCAAATGGAGCCTATAAGAAAGGTGAAAAGACTGTCTACAAGGGCATGTAGTGACAGAACAAGGAGGGAATGGCTTCAAACTGAAAGAGATTAGGTTTAAATAAGATATTAGGGAAAAATTCTTTGTTGAGAGGATGGTGAGAAACTGCCTTATGCTGACCAGAGAAATTGTGGAGGCTTCATCCCTGGAAATGTTCAAGGCCAAGCTGGACAGGGTTCTGAGCAATCTGGTCTAGTGAAGGTGTCACCCTCGCGAAAGGCAGAGGATGGGAACTAGGTGTTCTTTAAACTCTTTCTGACCCAAACCACTCTATGATTTTATGATTATGTGCCTGCCACCAGCAAACCTGCTGCCTTACCTGGAACAATTTCTTAAACTCATCCCCCCTTACAGGTCTTTCATTCCTCTGACACAGGCTCTCAAAATCTTTGTATTCCTCTATCAAGAAGCAATATTTCTCAGTTCTCCACCTGAAAATTCTTATTTCCATGAAACTTCTCTTCATGCTTACTGCCACACATAATGTGCTCTGTATTTTTTTTCAGATTATATATTTTTTCAGGCACAGTATTAGCAATTTTCAAGCTTTCTTTTTTCTTGAATATTTTTTCAACTCAAATGCACTCTTTAACAGAAGATATTTAGAGATAAGTGCCTTCATTCACTCATTCCAAACTTTCGCCATTATACTGTTAATACTTAGATTCAAAATTACACTGGTTATGTACCATTTGCATATATTTATATGGATAAACCTTATATTTACTTCTGAACCAAGTCGTGGCTTTAAAGCAATATTTTTTTATTTTCTTTTTCTTTTTTTTTTTGGGGGGTATTCACTGTGTAAACTTTAGAACTACATGGTACAGTGTTTTCAAATCCCATAAAGGCAATGTCAAATATTTCAAGTTTTACTATTGTAGTGACAATAAGGAATAATTTAAAAGTTAGGTTGCGTCCAAGTGCCAGACTAAGAGATATTTTTCTCTCCTTTATTTAAACAAGGTCATAAACAGGAGATTAGAAGGGAAAACATGCAGACATTTTTACTGGAGGTGGTGCAGGAAAGGTTTTGTGCTGATACAAGTTTTTTTGGATATATTGATAGTCTAATAGAGTTTTCATGTCAGGAGTCCCAAAATAATCTCAGTACAATGCTTTCCCATTGTTCTACAGTATTTTCACTAGGGTCTTAGATCAATATAAACTAGCCGTGTCTCTTTGACAGAGACTTGTCCTCCAAATCTTGCCACGTGTTTCTTAGGTCTTAACTAAAGGGTTATTTTGTGGTTATCTTTGATCCTTCTCAGTGACTGAATGAATCTGCAGCTGGATAAGACTGAAGCTCTACTGATCAACCCGTCCTTGTTATACCTTCCAAAACTAGCTTGAAAGTTAACTTATATCAATACAGCAACATGCCTGGGCCCCATGGGTGCAAAAGCCTAATTGAAAGGAAGGGGATAATCAAACTGTTGGCTTTGACTACAGATAATGAGCACTGCTATGGGAGAAAATCTATTATCAAGCTAACCCCAAGAGGCTTGAAACAGAGTGGCTTCATTCTGTATGATTAAAAGCTTTCTTTCAAATCCGGAGGACACATCTCATCCAGAGACATCAGAATTACAGAGGTGCTTCTAAAGGTGCGGTCAGTCAACAACACTGATATAAAGTACCTAAACTCACATTGGTGGTATGAAATTAATTTGACAGGATCAAGGATATAAATGGCTTTTAGATTACTAAAAAATTGAAACATCAAGTGATGTTTCAATTTTTTTGCTGTGAAACAGATCTCAAATGCTACCAAAAAAATTTATATACTACATGAAGTTGATAGTTAGAGATACAAGCATTTTCACATGAGTTCAGAGCAATAGTTTACCTTTTGGCTGTTGACAGAAAATATTGAATGCTTAAGGAATTGTAGAAACTCCATCAGAGGTGATCCTCTCAGCTACAGAAGTGTCAGTGGACAATACCAGAATTGGTATAGTAGTTTGGTTGCAATCATACCTAGGTTAACTAATGTGCAGCCAACTTTCCCTGTCCTCCTTGTTTCAGCCTTCCATTGAGTTTTCTGTATCTGCATTGCAATCCACGGCTTTAGTATTTTTTAAAAGTATGTATAATAGAAATGCGCTTTTAAGAATGAAAATCTAGTTCTAATGCTGAGTGCAATGAACAAAGGGAACTGCTTTTTAGTTTACCTGAGTCAGAGCTGTTTGTGAACAAATTGGTTTTATTTTCTCTTCAGGGTGAGCTGTGAAGGTGCCCTAACATGGCTGTACAATGGTGAACTGTTCATGTTAGTTGAGTCTGTCATAAGGATTCCTTGACTGGATTTTAGGTTACATGTATGGTACATTTATTATGACAAAATTCAATAATTCCATGTGCATCACATAACACAGGAATTAATTTCACAGGAATTTGGTGTCTTCTCAAGTGTGGAAATGAGACACAAAGTTATAGTTGGCAGCAATTTTCAAATACAAGTGGGTGGGTTCACCTTTGGCTGCCAGATACCTGTCAAGCCCGTCTATCACTCTGCTTCTTTAAAAGAATGGGGAAAATCTGAAAATAAAGGTGCATGGGTTAAGAAAAGAATAGAGATCACTCAGGAAATACTCTCCTTTGAAAAACAAACTTCAGAGAATCATAGATTGTTTTGGGTTGGAAGGGATCTTAAAGGTAATTTGGTTTCAACATCTCTGCCATGAGCTGGAACACCTTGGTCTCTGCCGAGTTGCTCAAAAACAACAATGTTCCAGCCTGGCTTTGAACACTGGATGGGGCACTCACGGCTTCTCTGGGCAGCCTGTTCCAGTGCTTGACCACCTCACTTTAAATAATTTCTTCCTAATATTTTAAATAAATCTGCTCTCCTTCAGTGCAAAGGCAATTCCTCTTGTCCTGTCACTACATTCCCTTGCTAAATGTCCACCTTCAGCCTTCTTGGGGTGTTTTTTTCTGGGGTATGGTTTATTTTCTTTGCAGTGGCTGGCATGGGGCTGTGTTTTGGATTTATGCTGAACACAGTATTGTTGTCTCTGTTATTGCTGAGCAGGGTTTACACAGACACAAGGCCTTTTCTTCTTTTTATACTGCCACTCTGGTGAGGCAACTGTGAGCCCATGGGAAACTGGGAGGAAACACAGCCAGGACAGGTAACTCCAAGTGACCAAAGGGATATTCCATACCATATGACATCATACTCAGTACATAAACTGAGAGGGAGAAGGATGAAAGGGGAATGTTTGGACTGATGGAATTTTTTTCCCCAAGTGATTGCTGCATGTGATGGGACCTTTTTCTTTTGGGGGTGGCTGAACACCTGCCTGCCTATGGGAAGTAGTGAAAGAATTCCTTGTTTTGCTTTACTTGCATACAGAACTTTTGCTATACCTTTTACATAATCCTTGCGTCAACCCATGAATTTTTGTCTCTTACTCTTCCTAATTTTCTCTCCCGTCCCAATGGTGGGGAAATGAGTGAGCAGATGTTTGGTGGTACTTTGTTACTGGCTGGGGTTAAACAAGGAACTTGTCAGCCCTCTCTGAGTACTGTAAGGTTACTGTAAGGTCTTGCCAGAAACTTCCGTTCACCAGACTGAACATCCCAAATTCTCTCACCCTGCCTTCATAAAAGGGGTACTCCAGCCCTCTGATTATCTTTATGGCCTCCTGTGGACTCATTCCAATGGGTCCATGTCCTTCTGTCACGGTCCGTCCTAGTCAACAGACAGTGTGATGGTTCGTAGGAGTGATTTCAAGGTGCAAAGAACCAACAAAGGCACAGGGGATTTGCAGTAACAATCAACAAATGCAGTTTTATTGAAATAAACACAACAGAAATGTGTTGGTGAGGGGAACCGGGGAAAAAGAAGAAGATAAGGAAAAGAGGGAGGAAAAGGGGGGAAAATGGCTTATAGCTACCAAAAGTGGTGCTCTTTATCCTTCAGGGGTCCAGCCATGGAAGTTCACTAGGACATGTCCAGGGACATCTCGAAAGGCATGGCTCATCTGGACTCTGTTATACTATTTTTCATTGGGGGAAGGGGAGTGAATTTCTCAACTGAAACAAAGGTCTTCAGGGGGAAAGAATAGGGGTACACAAACTCGAGCCAGGCAGCAAGCGAGAACCATTGTTTTCAATGCCCAGTGCTCACACCTGTGCTTGTTCTGGGCAGCTTTCCTCCCCACCCCCACACACCTCCCCTGAGTTGGAGGTGGAGTTTCAGTCCCAGTCTCTGGAAGAAGGTGAGAGGGTGTCTTCTCACACAGGAGTTTCATGTCTCGTTCCTTGATGAAGAGAGAAACATCTCTACTTGTCTGTCACGATGGTTGAGGACGGGTGAGAGGGGTCTTCTCTTGGAGGAAGGACCACCCCAAAGCTCAAACCAGACAGGCCAGGAGGTGGGGAGAAATTCCAGGACCATTGTTCAGAAAAGGGCAGGGTGCCCCCTTCAAGTTCAGTGTCATGTATAGCAAACAACACATGTGGAAACAGTGAGCTAAGAGTCAAGCACATGATTTTCCCGCTCACTGGTTCAGCACCTTTTGATTTTTCAGTGGTCTCTCTCTTCATGACAATCGTGAGGCAAAAATGGACATTTCGGACAGACTCTCACACCTTCTCATGTTGGGGCTTCACTGAGCTGGACACAGCACTCCAGGTGGGATGTCACAAGAGCCAAATAGAGGTGCAGAATGCCCTCCCCTCTCCCTGCTGGCCACACTGCTTTGGATGCAGCCCAGCATCCAGTTGGCTGTTTGAGCTGTGAGTGCATATGACTGGGTGATGTTGAGTTTCTTTCATCAACTAAAATCCCCAAGTCTGCTGACACCAAGGTCAGTGCCAAAGGGGATTGAGGAGCTGCTGTAGCTGAGATTCCCTTTCAGCCCATGGTGCAGACCATGGCGAGGCAGCTGTGCCCCTGCAGCCCATGGAGATCCATGGTGGAGCAGAGATCCACCTGCAGCCTGTGAAGGACCCAAGAAGATGAATGTGCCCAAAGGAGGCTGCGACTCCATGAAAAGCCTGTGCTGGAGCAGGTTCCAGGAAGGACCTGTGGCCAGGTGGAGACAGGACCCCACACTGGAGCAAGTTTTCTGAGTTTCATTTGTGATCCTGTGGGGGACCCATTCTGGGGTACACTGTACCACACTTGAGCATTTCATGAAGAACTGTAGCTGATGGGAAGGAGAAGGACTCATTTTTGGGAGTTTGAGGAGGACTATCTCCCATGGAAAGAACCTCAAACTGGAGCAGGGGAAAGAGGCCTACCCCTGTGGAGGAAAAATACAGTAAATGCAATAAACGATGTGTGGTGAGTTGACCATAATCTGCATTACCTATCCTTTGGCATTTTCCAGTTTTCAACTTTATTCTCAATTCTCCAACTCCTTCCACTAACAGTGCTAAAAAGGGAAAGCTAGGAGGAAGGTATTTTTAAATTTATTTTTATTTCTCATTATCCTCTGATTTATTGATAATAAATTCAGTTAATTTCCCCAAGCTGAGTCCATTTCATCCATGATGGTAATTGGTAAGTGATCTCTCTGCAACTTTTTTTCAATCCACAAGGCTTTTACCATATTTTCTCTTGCTTATCCAGCTGAGGAGAGGGAATGATAGACTCACTTTTGTAAGCACATGACATGCAGCCAGGGTCAACCCACTACCAGAGGAAATAACACAGTTAACAGATACCTTGCTGTATTGAGAACAGAAAAGAAAATTGCAAGAGGGAGAAGAGATTAGGATGGCAGAACTAAACTGAGTAAAATTTAAGAGAGGATCAGACAAAGAAAATAAGTACTGAATATAAGATCATGGAGAAGCCACCTAATTTGGAAAATAAGACCCCTCAGTTTTAATTTTAAAAGATAAAGAAAATAACTCTAATAAAAATAGTAAAGAAAGGGTGACAAATGGTCTGCAGAACAACTACATTGCATTTTGCTGCAACTTTGGTTGGATGTTTAGAGCTAAGATTTACTGTGGCATTATGTAAGGTTACAGCTCACATCAAGGTTTCTGAGTGTGATTTGCCACTTCTTTCAGCTCTTACACTGAAGAATCACTTCTAAAATCCATTCTGGTTCTCTTAGTTGCACTTCAAGTACCAACCCGGTAAAATTAAAGCAAAGACCTTGGGATCCCTTAAATAATCACACATTTTATTTCTTATTAACTCTGTACACACATGTAATGCAATTGTGAAATGTAAATTTGGTTTGCTTGAGAAAAATAGCACACTAGTACAATCTGGTGAATCACAGTCAGCCAGCTCTTGCACATCGGCACTTAACTTTCTTCTGATACCTCAAGGGTGCTTTTAGGGATTTTGTCTATTAGACAGGTCTCCACCCTGGACTTGTGCAAAGTTCTATACTATGAATTGCAAGGGGAATTAATGATAATTCTATGGGTGGGAGAAAGGGAGGAAAGACATCTCCCATTCAGAAGACATGGGTATGCTTCTGAGATGAATTAGGGTAACTTGTGACTTGCCATCTTGTACTATTTATTTCGTGGATACATTCTGAAAAACTGCTAGACTTGCATCATGTTTTCCTTAACTGTGTGGCACTGAAACACAAAGCAGAAGAGTCTTTCTTGCTGTGCTGCTGTGTGATGGGTAAGTATCTGAGCCGATAATCAATCATGTGGTAGGCTGGGCAGAAAATTTTAAGAACTTCACTGAACTTGATGGAGCATGTACCAGCATTCATTGGACACTGGGGAAATGCACACTCCATGGGCTGTACGTCAATGCCCATCTTTGCATACTGAAAGACAGCAGGTGATATTCAGAATCTACCAGATTTAATTGGAAATTTTTACTTGATTGCAAGAAATGCATGATTACTGATGTGATTCCCACTTCTGTTCTGAGCTTTATGGTTGGTAAGGCTGTTAAGGCTCAGCCACTTTCGTGGACAGACTGTTTTTTACCCAGAGACAATTAGAGATAGTCGCTAGCAAATCTTACTGTGTCTTGTGTTCAGACCTTGCTTTGCCCTGGAACAAAGGGGTGCCTAATTTTTCAGTGCAAATGGAGAACAGAAATGTTTTTTTGCCATTATCAGACAGCAAATGAAAAAAACACCAATTCCCAGGCTGTGTCCCTGCTAAATTGTTTCATAACTTGATGAGAACTCCAAAGTGTGTTCTCATCAAGTTATGAAATATTTCATGGACTCATACTTTTAATAGTTATCTCAGGATAAGGAAGACAGAATTGTCTGACTTTTAAAAATATTTGAGAGGGAAAATATTCCAATTTGGAATACAAGTTAATTAGTCCAAGGTTGAAAGATTCAGTTTAAATAATGAATTGCAAATCCTTAAGAAGTTTGAGCCACAAATTTTAACTTGTTCTTGTGATCATCTTGCTCCAAAACTCTTGATTTTCATAATTGGAAAAACCTAACTTAATGCTAAAAATTCAAGTCTGCAAGTAAGAGTCTTGACAGTTTTGTGTTCATGTTTTGAAGGTGTGCTGTTTACACCATAAGATACATTACTTCTACCAGATAATTTTTCATCATATAACTAGATAACATGCATTGACAATACAAATGTTATTATCCAAATTATAAACAAGATATCTGTATTTCATTTCAATCTACTTATAACAAAGGAATTTCCGTAATCCGTAATCACTACTTAAACTGATTTTTTTCAAAGGTTCTAGATATTTTGGGCCATAATTTAATAGTTTTAGTTACGTCTGCTATTATACACAAGCTACTATATATTTTAATTCTATTGGAAATCAAGACAAATTTCCTTATGGTAATGGGCCATGTTCACAATTTTCCAGATTGGAAGAGGAAAGGATAAGGCAACAATAGGGATAGCAAGTCAGCTAAAAAGTCAGAATCTGATTGAAAAGCATGGAAGGCTGGGGCGAGCAAATACAAAATGACAATATGAAGTTAAGGCATACAAAAAATATCACTCTTTGGTAAATGTGATTGATTATGAGTATTAAACACATGAATATCATCAGGGACTGCTGGTGCTCTTCATACTGATAAATGTTTGCCTGCAGTTGATTCTCACAAGAGACTGCACTAAGCCTTCTATGTTCAGTGAACAAATCAGATCCTCAAGTTCTCAAGGATATTAATTTCAGCCTCTTAAGAAAGCTTAAACCATGTTTCTAATTCAGAAAGGATGCATAAACTTGTGTATGGCTACTAATTTACTGAAATTTAAAAACTGAAATTTAAAAAGTTCAGAGAGCCTAATTAGGTGATAAATTTAAAACTAAAAGATCATATCAAAAAACTAAGAGAAAAAGCTATAAGGATAACTTTTTATATTAAGTTTTTCTGTATCAGTTTCAGTAGCTCTTTCACCAGTCTCTTTCTCTCAGGTAAAAAGAAATGAAACAGAGAAAAACAAAGTAGAAGAAATCAAAGATAATTGATAGAGATGGTGGTGATATTTGATGCTTTATCTAATTCACACGTCAGATACTATTTCTTTAATTCTGTTTTCTCCCTTCATCTGAAAGCTGTGGGCAAGTTTTTCTCCAGAAAAAAAAATCAGCATTTTTTAAAATTCTGGGTTTTTTTCTTTTATTTTATAGCTAAAGAAATATTTTTGAATTTCAGTTCTTCTGGGAAGCATAGTTTCCCTTCCCTTCCCTTCCCTTCCCTTCCCTTCCCTTCCCTTCCCTTCCCCTTTCAAACTCAAATTGTGGAGTTTTTGGGAGGAAATATCTTTCTGAAGATACGTTCCTGCATTTGAAAGGCTGTACTGTGCATCACCCCACTGTGCCCTGGATTTGGAACTCATCTCATTTCATAACCAAGGCCAGGTGCAAGCATGTCTGTGTGTTCAGTGTTTACAACTGCTTGAAAACCTGTTTCTTACTGAATAAATCATGGGTTCCTATTGCTATGAAAGGTTTCTATCAAGGAATCAGTGTAGTTTGGGTTTATCTCAGAACCCCTGGGGCTTTCAGCAGGTTTCTTGCTGCTCTGGGCCCTGCGGGAGCCCCAGCATGAATAATTGTGGCATTAAACACTACCAAGGCATGAAGTTTTTTATTTATTTTTTCTCATATTGGGAGCTTCATATTACCAGACCCAGCATCAGGAGCTGAGTACTAATACCCTCCACCCTTGCCAGGAGTTATTATTGCAATTTTTACCTCGGTGTCCTGTATTGGGCACTTTATTAATCCTGGAGGGAGGGAAGGAGGAGAACGAGGAGGAGTCCCTGCTCATGGCTTGACTGTCTTAAACAGATGTAGAAAGGAAAGGGAAAGAGGAAAAGCTGCCCAAAGCCATCTGGTGAGCTGATGGCAGCCCCAGGGGCCCGAACTCCATCTCTGCAACATTCAGAGGAGCTCCTTAGGTGGACATGGCCCTCACCACCTCCTCAGTGCAATGGATGCTCCTCAGAGCATCATCCTGCCAAGGCAGGAGCTGCACTCACACAATGGGTAGTTAATTCAGTGAGTTATTAATGCAAATGTTAATAATTGAGCTCAAGTGGTTAATGAGTTTCTAGAGAAAAGATCAAATTATACTCTTCAGATGCGGAGTTAGAATTTTGCCTAATTAGAAGAAATATGTTTTTCCCGTGAGGGGCAGTTGCTGAAGTGACAGTTTGGAGTCTGTTGTGACAGCATTTGCAGAGATGGGCTCCAGCCAAAGAACAGAGCTTTTTTAGTATCTCTGATAGCATAGTAGTTTCTTTTGGAGGCATAATTATGTTGCATTCTTTGAAACCAGTAAATTGTTTTGCTGCTTGCCTGTTAGCAGCATGCTAAGAATCCTACAGTCATTACTAGGCAAACTAACAAGAATTTTAAGCTCCAAGTCTGAAAACAAATTTTCTTTATTCCCTCCCCCACTTTTTCTGTTTTAATGGAGGCACTTTATTTCATGCCTTCCTTTTCATTCTTTGAAATTTGTTCATCCCATTTAATAGACTTTGGAAATAGTTTTCAAGCTTGTCAAAAGATTTGTTAAGCATGGATAAAAAGTCAAGCTTGTTGACTTCTGGAGCAATTAACAAAATCACAGATAGCCTATTTCTTGACCTGTTTTCTCAGTTCTGCCATCAGTACAATTATCTACAATAGAGACATTTTTTATGTAGAAAAGAGGGTTAGAAAGTTAAAGTTCATTTTATAAAATATAAATGGTTATAATGCTTTTTCATCAACCTTTCCCAAGCAGTTTTCCCAAGTCAGTATCTTAAAACATTTTCATATTTTTGCAGTTCTGGAGACACTCTCAGAAAGGAGTATTTTCTTGTTTGGGATTGGACTTACAATTTTTAAGCTGGTTTTCCAAAACAAATACAAAACCTGAAAAATATCTCTTCCAGCATTCAAAATAGGCTTTTGTGCCAAAAACTGTTAACATACAGGGGATTTTAGTTAATACAACTTTTAATTTTTAAAATGTACTTCCCCAGTGAGATAATGCTCTCACAGTTATCACTGTAACTTCACTGAATATTAAAACAGCTTTCATTATGCCTGTAATATATGGTAGGGACAATTCATGCTATTAATGTATGGTATAAAATATTTTGAAATCCAAAACATGTCTTTTGACCACCCCGGGAGCAGCTGTCTATTTAGATTCAGCTAGTTCCAGACACAAGTTAAGATAACGATCGATGCCTTAACGTAAGAATAGAAGCGTCCAGGACTGTGATCATCGGTTTCCTGAGTTGTCCAGAACCACCCAAGAGCAATTATGGCCTTGCTGATTGCATCAATCAAGATAGTCAGCGGGCGCCAAACTGATACATCTGAATACATGGCTTCCCGGAGCCCATTGACGCTGACTACACACCTGGGCCCGGCTTTTGTCCAGATCTGCGCATGGAAGGAAACAGCGATGCATGTGAAGAGATACAAAGGAAATTTGGTCATCTTTGCAGGCAAAATAAACTGTATATAACCTCGCTGCAAGAGGCAGCATTGGTGAATCGAGGGGGAGACTGACATTCTTGAGGTCAGATCCAGGTTTTCACCTGGTGGCGACCCAGGGCTTGACAATGTATCTTTGGCTGTGGTAGTTTTGAAGACCAAACATTGGTCTCGCAGACAAATTAATACATCTTTGCTAAATTTTTGATAATTTTGGCTCATGATTTGATCATTTATAACATGATGGATAAGCAGGCCAATCTCTTTTTAGATCACATTTTTAGATTGACTTTTTTCCCCTGTTTTCTTCAACTGTGTTAGATCAGCTAGGTGAAAGCAAATGAGATATTTCATTATTCCTAATAATGGAGTGCAACAAACTTGTGATCAGCTTTAAAATAATTTGTTAAGTTCTTATGTAGGTTTCTACTTCATATAACAAGTGTGTTGCCAAAGTTTTAAAAGAAGAATGTGCTTAAATCAGTCTGAAGATGCTTAGGAACATAACAACTCATATAACTGCTGTTGGGGTCTTTATGTAATTTTTCTCTTAAGAGGGATAATGCATTTCAAACAGTACCAATTACTTGCATTTTGAAGTAATGTAGTTACAGGGGGGTAGGGCTAACTGCTGAAGCCCTCACTATTGTACAAGTGAAAGCCTTTTTGTCACTAAAGATTAAATATATGATTGAAGCTGGGGGAAAAATTGCAGTCAAGAGTATCACAGTTCTTTAATTACGGTAGATAACACATCCATCCAGCCCTGGTCACTTAAGTACACAATGTAATTTGTTCTTAACGAGACATTTAATCAGAGATACTAAAATTTCTTATTTCCCTAGTTCAAGATTTTAGTTGATTCAAATAGAAAACTAAAAAGATTGAACATGAACTAAAATGTAACCAAAATTATTCTGGATTTTGCTCTTTGCCATCTTGCTAAAGAAAACTCTCTTTGAAGAAACAGTTGAACAGAGTGTGTTTTAAGCCAAGTTAGGAGATGAAGTTACTATAAATTTTCACTAACTTTAGTAATATTTTGTAATCATTATCTCTCCCTTGCATATGTCGCATTTAAAATGCAAATTGAGGTGCATATCAGTGTTCAACATTTCTGGTGAAACAGTAAGTATTTGTGTTGTTTTTCACATAATTTCCCTCTTCTGCCATTTTCTCAACTTCATCTCATTTTCAGTATACAGCGGTGTAAGTGTTGTCTCAAAACTGCCTTTTGGTCACTACTATTTTAATTTTAATTTGACTGGTAAGACTGTCTGTAATTTGACTGCTTCTTTGATATGAAGATTGAAAACTGCAAGTCCATTTCCAAGGAAGAATTTTTTTAAAATATTCCTGTGAGATTCTGTATTTTATTGAGATGTATTAATGGCAACCTGAGTATATTTGCAAAGTAAGGGAAGTATGTTGTTAATTTCTTTCTATGTCAATCCAATGAAGTCACAATGATCTAGAATTTTTATTATTTAGTGACTGAAGATGAAGTAATGATTTCGCAGATATGTCACTGCATAATTCTGGGACTGCACGTAGTGTAACTACTGGCTTACTTTCAAGACGGTAGTATGTACAAAAACAATATGGAGAACATGTGTTTTCCTAGGAATTAAGAAGAGGATCTAAAAGACCTGTTGAAATTTTACATTTTTAATTAATAAAATTAATCAATTTTTGCTAATGAAAAATAATAAATAGTTGTGGCAATAAACACAATTTGTTTTGTTTAGGTTTTTACCTAAAAGTATTATTTCCTCCAATATTAAGAAAAAAAAGAGGAAGTAAATCTCTTCAGAGCAGCCATCAGGACATTTAAAATATTTACTTTTTAAATGAAAATCACATTACTTTTGATGACCAGATATTTTCAACTGCAAAACAAAAAGATTAGTGCTGATGAAAGCATCTGAGAATTTCTACCCCAGACATATTCCTATGCCCTAGAGTAACTTTTCAACAATAGAAATAAAGAAGAAAATTGAGGGAGTACATATACTGATATAGACTATGATGAACAAATTTCACAAATAAAACTCAGCAATAGATTAGTATATTTTAAATGAAATTAATTTGAAAACAATTTTCAAAACCCCAAAACTTTCAAGTTGAAAAGCAATAACAAATTGTGTGGCATGTTTATTTCAGTTAATTCTGTAAGTGAGATGTTTCACACTTTAACTAGCTGCAGTTTTGACCTCCCTAATCACTGAAGATAAATTAGTCCCATAAGATCAGTTTTTGAATCCAAAATATAATGTTTTAAACTTCATTTTCATTTAAAGTCCAAGAACAAAATTATTTCTGTTTTGCTTCTATGGAAGAGAGAAATCTGGATTTTTGATCATTGGAAAAAGATGAGAATCCATTAGAAAGTTCCTCATCAATTAATTCAGCATTTTGAATTCAGTAGTTTTGAACTTTGCCAGAGTGTCACAGGACCAGGTTGGACAACTGACCTTTGTATCTAAATTTTGGGAAATCACAAATTTATTGAATATCTCAGGTTGGAAGAGACCATAATGACTCTAACACCCTGAGCTTCAGGGCACTACCTAAAGCTAAATCATATGACTCAAGTATTTTTGAGATGATCCTTGAACTCTGGCAGTCATGATGCTCTGACCACTTCTGTGGGGAGCCTGCCCCAGAGACGGACCAGTCTCTCAGTGAGGAACGTTTTTCTAGTGTCCCATGTGAACTACCAGATAATCTGTCTGTGTCACCTCTTTTGTTTCTAAGCCAGATCTTGGACTGAAGCTGTGCTGGCAGCTTTGTGAAATTGTGTATTTTTGTTGTGAAATAGATGATGTGTTAGTTGAAGGGCTGGAGAACACTGAGGGATTATTTCTTAGGTAAACCCGTCCATTGAGTCAGTCTGCAGTCACACAGGACATCTGTAAGAAATCAGTTTACCATCTTTCCCAATGGTGTTCACTCTTAATAGCTATAATCCTTCATCAAAAGTAGTTTTTCTGCATGTAGTGGCAATTAGAAATCTACCCTTGATTCTTCTTCACTCTGTTATGTTGCGAGGAAGGATGTCATTTCAGTGAGTCTTTGGACAAAGTTAATTTATTTGCCCAGCTAGGACTACCTGTGTTAATAGTTAACTTCCTTTTATGAGACTTCGAAGTTGTAGCATCTACATTTTAAAAAGCAAGTAATTGATTAGGAAAAGGTAAGAAACTGATTCTAAATTTATCTCATCCCCTTCTAGAAAAGTTCAGAAAATTCTTTGACTATAAACTTAGGAGTTATTTCTGCCTTTGCTTTTCATATGTTTTCTACAGTTCAACATTAATTTCTTGAATATCTCTCCCTTTACATTACTCACTCTGTTTGGAGCAAGTTGGAATTATGTGTGGGGCTCCCCTTTCCCTCAAAGCTTTGAAGAATCTGCTATAATATATTGCTTTAATTTAACTATTCTGGGTTAGAACTTCAATACTTAAAACTTTCCTCCTCTCCACAGTTTTCCTTTATCTTCTGATGATTAATGGATCATCTCTAAGACTTTTGCACCAACACCAGAGAGTACCCGAGAAAGAAACAGTCAAAGTGTTTTGATTCTTACATTCTTCTCCAAAATATTTCTGTGCAATAAAACAGTATAATCTCCCTTAGGTTTATGAGTGATTTAATATTTCTCCGGTATCTGATACACATTTTTCTCTGCTGAACACTGCATGTTCACTGATAACTGATGTGCTTAGCAGCTGTTGCTCCGTGTAGCTCTTCCAGATGTTCTACCTAGACTATAATATTGGCATGCTATTTAAAATCTCATCTCTTTGTTGCCTTCCCATTGTGAATCCACCTTTTTATTTTTTCATTACTCTGAACTGAAAAAATTATTTTGTGTAATTTAAGAGTAAACAACAAAAATCCCTCAAGAACAAAAAAAAAAAAACAATTCTTCACAAGAGGGAATGAGCCTACTTACAAATGTGGACCAAAACTTAAACGTATTTTATAAACAAGATAATAAGTGAGTTCATTTTACTTTATAAATTTCTGCAACATTCAGAAACTCATGGGGATGATTTTACTTTCTTGGCTTGTCAAAAGACTTTTAGGTTTCATAGTCAGTGAAAAGTGTGCCACAAAGAGTTCACTAAAAACAAATTAAATCAGACAGACCAAAATACAGAACTAAAACCACTGGCCACTTATTTTCCTGCTTCAGATTTGAGCAATGTTCCAATTGCTTTCTTATAGGAAAATGAGTATTTATATGTGTAGCTAAATAAGAACACAAAGCAGTCTGGCCGTCATACAGAGCTATAAGTTACAGAGTAATTTGTATATCTGCAATGAAGTACAAGTTAGGGTTCATAAATGTGTGAGTGTGATCCTAATATTCTTATGTCAAATCAAAAGACGGACTCACCTGAACATGATTTAATCAGGCTGCATAATTCCAAGGAAATTACAAAGGGGAAGGGAAGGGAAGGGAAGGGAAGGGAAGGGAAGGGAAGGGAAGGGAAGCTAGCAAAGACTTAAATGTTCTTCAAACTTCAGATATATCTTGTTTTCCTTTGTTCAGTATACTGTGGAGAATGATCGATAAATTTAGTTTAGACAGGACAGAAGGAAGATAAGCCTTGATCTCAAGATCAGATCAGGTCACTCAGAATTTTGTCCTGAAATCTGATGAAATCTGAAGACCTTCATGGTGAAGATGGCATGACCTCTCCATACTTCTGCTGTATTGCTGGGCTGTCCTGTTCAGGATAATATTTATCCTGATAGCTAGTCTAAACCTCTGCTGTCATAGTTTATGTCCATTATCTCTTGTTTTCCTGGTCTGAACAGCTGCAAGGGATCTCACTGCAGCTCCTTAATATCCTTCTCAGGGGTGCTGATGGCAAGTGCCTCTAAAACCATTCCTTCTCCAGGCCAAAAAAGTCCTGGTCCTACAGTATGTCCCTGAAGAAGGGCATGTTCTCCAGTGCCTGTTCATTTTCTCTGCCCTCCACAGAACAATGTCCAGTTAATCAGCATCAATCTGTGTCAATCAAGTTGGACATAGCATCTAGATTTGGTCTAGTGAGCACTATGTAGAGGGAAATAACCACTCCTCATAACCTATTGGACTTGTTCCTTTTCATGAAGTCTCAAGATGCTTTTGGCTTTCTTTATTACCAGATCACAGAATGAGGTCATGCTCAGTGTACTGTTTTTATTTTAATATTAAGAAAAAATAATCAAATTCATGTAAATGTAGTGAATAATGTAATTCAATGGATGGTTGAACTTCCGTGATAAAGATCAAATTTTTATGTGTATATGTAACTTCATGTGTACCTTATCATGCTGTCCTATTTAGAAATGGCAAATGAAGGCAATATTGCATTAAATGGTCTATCTGCCTGAAAGGCAATAACTTTGGATCTTATATTCTGGAAATTTTGAAGGTGTTTTTTCCTGAGAATACCCTTCAAATAGGAAGGCTGTTGAATGTTACATGAGTTGCAATAATTAAATATCAGCTCTGTCTGGAATATTTTAAATGCAATATATTGAAAGAAACATATCCTAAAATCACCCTTTGAAAGGTGCATCTTAGCCTGCTTCAGGTTAGGCATGATATTGAATAATTTTTAATTATTTTTAGAACCGTTTGACTTTTTCTGTCTCAATCAAAAATAATATAAAAATAAGTATGTAAAGCCATGAATTAAAAACTGTTTTAATTATCTGGATTCTGTTAAAAGCCAAATTACTTTCCAGCTCTTAGCACTCCATGGAAACAGAGAATGCAGGAACAATAGAAAACAACACCATGAAGTGTTCTAATGTGTGTGACAATAAAGTCAAAGCCCATTTGAAGAAAATTCTCATTTTAGACACCTTTCCACTGAGTGAGAACTAAGAGATTTCTAATTTTATATTTTTTCTGTTTCTATTTCTAGGTCTACATGCACTTATTTAGTGTATTTGTAGTATATGTATATAATTCACTGTGTCCATTGCTTTCATAATCTTAAATAAAAGCTAAAGTAGAAGGGATTAAAAACAGGCAGAAGATCCCTGATATAAACAGAAAGAATTAACAGTTTCATTTCCATAAAGAAACCTGTTGTACTCAGTGTTCTCAGGGTTAATAGAGAAGGTTTTTACCTAACAACTACCCAGCGCAGGCGTATTAAATTAGTATTACTCATCAGAACTCACTTATTAATAAAACAAGCTGAATTAGTCACCAGAGAATCATATTTGGAAATTCAATGACAATTTTACATTTTTAATAAAGGCTCAGAAATATTATTGCAGAGCAGGTGGTATGAAGAAATGTGGTCAAATTTGACATTCATTAATAATTGAAGTGTGGAACGTGACAGAGGTGAAAATTGATATTGATTTTTTTCCCCTCTAATATTTGGATGAGTTCTGAAAAGTAAATAAAATGAGATAACAAGACATATCAAGTCACCCTGATTTCTTTGATCACCTCTCCCTGTATGCACACATATATATCACTATTTTCCTTATCATGTTTTTGAATAATTCAACACTCATAGTCTTTCCAGTTCAATGCATTATAAAACATGCTCCAGCTGAGTTTCAATCATATTAGACTGAAAGCTGAATTTTTTATGAAGGATTATTTAAAACAAAATGTGTCTTGGGCCCTACAGTCTCTGAAACCAAACAATCCTGAGAGTTCAGTGAAGAAATGTCAACACTGTGGAGAATTTTTCTATTCAAAAAATTAAAGGAATCCTGTTTGATGTATATTAACCATATCAATATTAACAAACTTCTGCTGGATTTCAGAAGTGATATGACAGCAGCAGTACTACCAGGCTTGTATTTTAACTAGATGTGAAAGCTCTGAAATACTCGTACTCACACTGAACTTGACCTGCTTTTGGGACAGCTGTAGCAGCACTCCTACTGATTTCAGTAATGCCAATTTTCAGGCTCAGTTGAAGCTAGACACTTTAGCTTCATCGGACTCTAAACATGCAAGGATAGTCATCAGCCTCTGCTGGCCAGTTTTCAGCACACTGTAGGCATCTTCATGGAGTATATTGTGTGGGATTTTTGTGGCTATTGCTGGTCTCTATTTTATGGTGCATGGGATTTTGTTTCAGCATTCTACACCTCCTTCTGTCCTCACACAGGCTTTTGGTCAAGATCTTCTTTGCTAGACATCTCTTGGTTTACATTCTTCATCTACATGAATATCTAGTTCCATTTTCTTAGTCCAGTACTAGTTATACCAATAGGAGAAGCTGACTGAAAAAGCTGTAGTCTTCTACTCCTGTGTGTTTACAAAAGTAAATTCCTTGCTTCTGAAGGAAATACAGGTACATATTCTGTTTATAGGTGAAAATGGTATGGTAAAAACAAAAGAAAAAATAATTTTTAACTCCAGAGTTTACTGTATAGAGTGCTTCAGACTCAGTCTGATTTCCATTTGAGACTTTAAAATAGCCACTGCATATCTTCATTTCAGATTCTCTGCCATATCACTCTTTCTTTTGCACAATCTCCTACAAGTTTTCATAGAACTGCAAGAGAATCCTGTTCTCATAGACTTTATCAGAGTCATTTTCTGGATTATATGCTATACAAATTACTTAAATAATCAGCCCACAGACTGTTTTTCAATAGATTTAATAATCTTGGCAGAATAATTTCTCTAGACCTAATCTTTGAGCAGGGAGGAGATCAAGGGGTGTACTTGTATATTGACTGTAAAAAAATAAAGGCAGCTAAAAATGCCAAAGCAGCAGTACATTCAAAAAATAAATAAACAATCAGAAGTTAAGAAGGGAGGAAGAAGAAAAGCTCTAAAACATGAGACAGAAAATGTGTCAACTCATTAGATTTCTTTTTTTTTTCGAGGATGCTTTCATGTCTTGAGATGAACATCTCTCCTCAAAGATATTGAGCACAAATAATATTGATTGACTGCAGTTATTTTATGTTCTTGTGCCTCCTGTCTACTGCAGAGCAAGTAACTGTTTGAAGATCCAGTTTTCTGTTAACAAAGCAAATGGTTGACGCTCTAGGTCTCATTTGGTTAGAATGAATTTATATTGACTTCAATAGCCAGCATTAATGAAATCTAATCAAATAACTGAAAACATATTCCACAAGGTATTTTCCTTTAATTAGTGAGAAGTATTGCAGAAAATATGAGATGTCTGAGAATTTAAAATATAATACTACACTATTCTTATTCATTATTATTATTTATTATATCTTTCAAATATTAATGTTGGAAACATAATTCCAAACTGTGAGCTGTGAGCTATTTGTAATCTGAGTTCCATTTCTTTGGTTTTTTATTATTATGTGTAGGCTTTCACCACAGAAAGTACAATAGCAAATGTTACTATTTTCATTAAAATTAAAAAATCACTTAATTGGCAATAATGCACTGTGGAAGAATGGTGGCATGAACAGGGCCATGAGTCCCTGGAAATGTTGTACGAGCAAACCCCATGTCAGCTTAGCATAAGTATGCTTCACTTGACATTACTAGGTCTTACGCCATGATAAGGAGATTGTAAAGTATGCTGCATCATGCTGACAAGGTTGAAAGGGCAAGGACAGCAGCAAAAATAAGGAAGAAAAGAGGTTTTGCAATATAAAAATAGAGAAGTAAAAGCAACGAGAATGAGGAAGAACCCTGTGTTAGAAACCACAAAGTAGGAGGGGTATGTAAAAATAAACTTTTGCTTTAAACCAATGAACTAACGACGAGTATGAATAATTACTGAAAACATATAAAAGTACCGTTGTACTCAAAATAAACTGAAGCTTGCTTTACCAATAATATTGATTGATTGCATGTCTTCCCTCGCTGCCGTCAATGCACTACTGGTCAGGTTAAATTGTTCTTATGTGACAGATATGGTGTAAACAGGAACATGTTCCCTAGTGCAAAAACTGCAGTTAGTTGTTCAACGAAAAGTTGCATATTGAAGGAGCTGTTTGTCTGTGACAATTACCAACTTTAGGTATGCTCTTCTATCAGCAAAAGCAGATTCGATAAGTGTAAGGAAAAGAAAAATCTGAAGAGGTGAGAGCACATGATTTATGTTGATTGATCAAATTATGAGGAAAATATGTGTCCTTAGGTCATCAGTGCACTATAGGCTGCAATGTTTTCTTCTCCACAGTCAAAACCTTAGACAATTCCTACTCAGTCAAAAAAGCCTTAAGTACTAAAGATTTCACATCAATTGCCTGAAGGGCTGAACACTAAAAATAGTGACCTTTTTATGCACTCCTCAGATCAGAATCCTATAATTTTGATTGGATTCCTTTTGAAAGCACAGATGCCATTTGGAAAAAAAACCAAACATAGTTATCCCTCCTGAGTTTTGACAGCTTCCCCTACACACTTCTTCATTCCCACCTCCCTTGCCCATACCTGGAATTGGAGGAGGAATCTTAGGTCTTCTCATACTTCTCCACCCCGTATTTCATGGGGTGATGTTAAGTCAAAGATCACAGCTGTACGTTGGGAGGGTCTCTTTGTTCTGTGCTCTTCTTCTTAGGAAAAAAAAATCAACAGTTTAAGTATGTGGTCAGTAGAAAAGTTATGAAGACAATTCATTTTACTGAAAAGAGTTTTATCCTGTTGCAACATTTTCCTTTCTTCTGACAACATTCTTAATGCAAATATGGAAACAAACAGGGACCTCAGATTTCTTCAGAATACTTTGCTGTGATTTAAAGTGTTTCATCCTTGATATATTGTTACTTTTGTCCAGCATTACACTACATATGTTACAATTACACGCAGGTTTATAGACCTATATGTAAGACAGACATGGAAAAAATTGTGGGACACTTCTCAATACCTCAAGTAACTATTTACTATAGTCCATAATAGATTGATATCTGTCTCAAGATCTGAAAAAATATACCTTGTCATCTGGGAAAACATATATTTATTACCCTAATTGCTACCAATGTTAAAGTAGGCATCATGATCTGGATGATGTTCTTTTGAATACATGGCACCTGTAATTTTTCTCTCTTTGCTGAACAATGTCTTATAAACCTCCCCAAATTGTCAGCTTGTATCTGTAACTGCCCATTGAACCTGAACTTCCTTGCAATGCCTCAGACTATAATTTTTTGAAAGTCCTAGAAAACAAGTCACAAAGTTTATTTACAATGATTTTTTGCAATGAAGATTCCCTCTTCCTTACTTTAAACCTTGAACTCAGACCACTTACTGTAGCTGCACTTATTTTCTTTTGCCTGGTTGTGCTTAATTTGTGGTTAAAAATTACTGTTCTTAGGAGCTCATGTACTATCCAAAGAGAGATGAAAATGAGTAGTCTAGAAGTAATAACTAGCTTTCTGCCTTTCTGGAACCCTCCATTTATGTAAAAGGTTGATTACTCCTCCCTCATATATTAAGGGATCTGACCTCTATTCCATTTCTTATCCCATTATTACAAGAAGATTACTTGATTAAAGAAATGAGTTAGTCAACTACTATCAAGATTTAAAAATATGTCTCCTTTCTTATTTCAACCATAGAAAGAAAGGTGTAGAGCTTAGTAGGAAAACATTCTCTGAGATAGAGAGACAGGATACAGAGATAGATATTTAATTCTTCATGTGCTACATTGCTTGCTTTACTACTGATATCATTCCACTAATTTCTCTGCTGCTGACCCGGAAAAATGGATGACAAGTTCGTAGTTCAGTATTCAAAGAAAAAAAAAAAGTCAGAATTTTGTGACATAAGTGAGCAATAACTTAAATTTCCATTGCCAGGCAGAGCTGTGTCACATATTGTGGAAAATTGTGCCTATCAATTCTAGCTTTTCTGGATCCAGAACCTATCAGTGCCTATTATTAAAGGATCATTGAGGCATGACCCTGTAACACAGTGCACTTGCTATTAGGTTGTCAATATTCAGCCTCTAAGGATCTTTGGATCTTCAGCAAACAGTGAACATAGTCATTTGAGCCTGTCAGAGTTCATGCTCTTTTGGTCAGTATTTGAGGAGACAGTGTATTTCTGTTTGCTGGACATGACGTCAAAGCCAAATTTTGGGCACCTGATTCTAGAGAGGAAATACCAAATTGATGGAGAATGAACAATTGGACAGATTATTTGCCTCATAAGAGACAAGAAGTCAATCTTTAGCCAAAAGTTGTGGGAAATTCATTCTTCTTAAATGAGCGTGCAAATATACAATGTAGTTTTGAACAATCCAAAGATCACTGAACACACAAAAAATACAGAAAAGCAGATTTCTTGAATTTAAATTTTTCTTTTAGACAAGGAGGAAAAAATGTATCCACACCATTGAAAAATGGGCAAAGTGTTATGCTACTTGATTTTAAAAAATATTGTTTAGTAATATGTAGTTAAATATTTATTTGGAAAATATTTACTGAAGGGGAACAAGAGGGTGCCATTATGATGGTATGGGGATAAATGACCATTTTTATCTCAAGTAACTTGGTAGTAACACACAAGACTCACTGACTTCTCTTTTTTAATCAAGACAAAGATTAGAAAGTAATAGACTCCAAAATACTGAAGTTAAAATACAAAATCATACATGCATCACCAGTGCCCATATTTTTATGCATCCTGTGAGAGCAGTAACTTCACTTTTATTTTCTATCATTTAACTTGTTTAGGTCATATTAAAAAGTAAACACCCTTAGTGTAGTCAAAGCTTCTAATTGTGCATTTCTGTGTATTTATGATGCAAAGACCTGAATTAAACGTGTTAGGTTGATGTGAACTTGTATTCAATATCTTTTTCTTTCATTTGTTACATAACATTCCTTATTCATCTTCTGATGTCAAACAGACATTTAGCACCAACAACATTCCATGGTAAGGAAAACCACAGACAAAATCACAGAATACCTGAATATCTTGTGCCCAGAACATTGCTGTTTACTTCTACTGTTCATTCTGCTGACTTGTGGAAAAAGCCATGCAAAGTAGCTTTCCTGACAGTATCTCAGGATAATAACCAACACACAGATTGGCAAACAACCTTATATAACTTGTCTGTGGCCCAGGCAGTGACTTGCATTTCACAAGAGGTGTGCTGCCTCTCTTCATGTTTAGAAATACCCACATAACTGTGTTTGGGACCCTCTCTCCTAGCTGTCCTCCCCTAAAATGGGAGCTATTGTTACTCTTTCTAACAGACTTTTGTACCTCAAATGTATCAGCGAGTACCACTATGTTCACGTTATTGTAGCAAGGAGAAGCGATGTTTCCAAAATCCCATCAGTCCTGCTAAAAATTGTACTAAAAAGGAAAGATAATACATAAAGAATAAGTAAAATTAAAAAAAAAATACAAAAAATGCTGTTAAAATGAACGAGATAAATGGTGATGGATGGAGAAATGGTTAAATATTATTTTGGGGTTTTGCTTGATTTTATTTGGTGTTTGTTTGTTCTAAATTCATGTTACCTAGTATAATAATCGTATCCATTTACAGGGCTCTGTGTGAAAAAAATGGACATGTCAGGACAATATATTCCTGGAATATATATGAAAAATATAGACAGCGCATCTTTTCTACATAAATTCTTGTTCTCTATAATTTATCAAATGCTGTGTGGCCTGCACTACAATCATATATTATGAACAATGAGATTTTTTTTTTCACTTCAGGTAAGCACTTCCTTACTTGTCCTACTCCAAATTCACTTTTGCTACACATGATTCTTGTGACTTTACTGTACTTACTTAAAAATGCAATTAGAGCAATTCTATACAGTCCTTACTTTCACTCCTTGGCCAAGTAAATGAAAACAATATATATATCTATACATTTAGAGTTACATTTCAATGTATGCATTATATATGTTACTAATCAACATTAGAGATAAATGTATTGTAATGTCTCAGTTTTCAGTGTAGGTCTAACAGACATCTGTCCTCTTTTGTACCTGAAGGCATATATAGAGCTTCCCAGTAAGAACTTCTTTCAAAGCATCAGTGGTCCTCCCAGTGTTGTTTCTATTCTCTTGATGCATATGAGGGGAAGTTTTTTGCCTTTCTCTACATTAAACTTGGTCATTATTTTCCTCCTCTTTTTTGGACCACTGAGTGGTATAAGAACATTCCTGTCTTACTCTTTGTGTATTTTTGAGAGTTTACTATAACTGAATTCTGGTGTAACTTTTAGGCATTCTTCTCTTCCACTGAGTCTAACTTATAGGGACAACCTTTACCTTTTCCTCCTGACATCAGTCTATCCTTGAAGAGTCTTGGTTCCTCAGTCATTTATTTCTAGCTTCTGCTACCAAATAAGGCTATGAAATCTCATTTTGGCATTGGAAGAAATGATCAGGCATAGGAAAATAATCAATTTATCTCTTCAGTCCTTCCTAGGCTAGAGATCTTTAGCTCTTTTTCAAGATTTTTTCCTGTGAAACCTGTTAGCACAAGAAGTAGAATATGTCTGGAAAAAAAGCACATTGTGAGGAAAGGGAAGGAATAATCTATCATAAGCTTTAAGTCTGTTGACTGTCTAGTCACAATCATTTAAAGACTTTTGCATTCTACCTTCCACCAAAGCCAAATATTCCCTTCTGCAGATAAGACTTTATACCTAGAAACTATGAAGGACTACTTACACTCCTAAATCCTTGTCAGAAATGCTTTTTCCACATTCTTGCCTAATCGACATTAAATTGGTGATATATTAATTTATCTCAGGAATAGGTCAGAATCAGTATCTTTGTTTGCTTGCCTTGGAGTTGATGAATATTTCTACCTTTATTTTTTGGAAGGTATCCTTTTACTCTTGCAATGAAAACTGCATTTTCCTACTCCTAGAAGGTGCTTGCTTCTTCTCAGACAAGAGAAGGCAAGAAACTTCTTGTTGTTTAATTTTGTTGTTTGCAGGTTCCTTTTCAACCTAAAAAGACAAAAATTATATATAGTGCATAGTGCACTAAAAAGGAGGAAATAATCGCACTCAGATGTTCTTCTATTTAACACTTAAGCATTGGGTAAGTCTAGATGTCATTATAATTATCAGAGTGTAGGCTATCAAGAGCATCGTCATGCATCGTATTTTATGTTACAAAGAGTATTACTAAAACCTGAAGATTTTTGTTTTATTTGGCATGCTTTTCATCTCTTTAAGTTCTTTATTTTAACACTGTTGACACCTTAATATTGCAAGTCACATCTTATCAAGCAGGTCTACCGTATGAATGTGCCAAGACAGTTAACTTCATTAACTTTCTAGTCTTTCCAGATTAACAAAAAAAGGGGGTAAGAAATTAAAAATTAATTGTAATGCTGTTTGCACTTCCTTAAAATATGCAGAAATTGAAATGAAGCAGTGAAAATAATGGATCGTGTTGTTCCAATAAATTATAGTTGGCTATGCAAATCTGTGTACATTAATTCTTGTTGCTAGCCAGTTGTTAAAGTGCTTCAGTGTACCTCTAGTGATGTTAGTGGTCTTAGCTCTTATCGCCTAGCTGATATTTTATTTGCTGTTTTCAAAAGTCTGCAGTTCAGACTGTTTCCTTTTTATTTTCCCTGCTCCCCACTGCTGCTAGAAAGTGGATGTGTGATAATGACTCTGCGAAGACACTGGCAAAATGAAATTATGGCTAATGATTCTAAGGCCCTTATACTGTTGTATACAGTACACAATGCTGTTTACAGAAATACTTCTTCACATAAAACAGGAAGTCAACAATTGTGATTCTGACTTGTACTGTAAATGTTTTCATCTGTTCTTTTTAAAAATATGCTTGATTGCCATAAGAAAAGACAAAGTTATACCCTTACAATTTTTCAAATACCTTTTTATTTATTTTCATTTTATTAATAATACAAGAAAATTAGCCTTGGAATTAGTGACAGTTCATAAAATATATTAATCTCTTGGATTATTACTTATCTCTGTCCTCCATTGTCATGTCCTAAAAATATCCCTTATACCTGTTCTAAGGGCTATAGAATGACAGTACGAGTGTTTTGAATTCACAAACCAGTAAACTAGCCAGACTGCAGGTTAGTGAAGAGTTCCTTCTCATCTTGTATTCATCATTTGGGCAGTTAAAATAACGTGAGAAAAAAATTCACCACAATAAAAATAGTGAATACAATTGTCACAACATTAAAGAATAGTATGCCACAACAGTGCACATGATATGATGAATATTCAGAGCAGAGACAGTCACATGTCTTAACTTGAGCTTGATGCACAGACAGGCAACACGTATTAGTTTTATTTCTTAACATTGCTAAAATATAGTTTGTAGTCTGTTGATTTCTCCTACAAATTAGTAATATTTTATACAAATTTCAAATTTATTTTCATTTCTGGAAATAGCTATCTGATATTATGTTGGTTCATAAGGAAGTGCCTCACGGCTGATATTTCCTGCAGTAAGGCTCCCTGTTTGTCTCTGAATGCATTTTTAAGAGTCAATCATCTCTACCTATGATTCAGATTATGAATCTGCTATAATCACAGCCTGAATTACTTGTTTATTTTATATTACTCTTGTCTTAAAAAAAGGTTGAGATCTAAATAGTCAAAAAGTTTATTTGTGTTATTAGGCTCAATATCTGCTTGTTTTGTAGGAATGACAGTTTTAAAGTCTTTGATTTTAAGAATTTTAAGTACATTCAGTAACACCTCTTTTAAGTACATTCAGTAAGTAATACTTAAGGCATAATGAATGCCTAAGACACATGCAATTTCCAGCACAACCTTACACCAGAATTAATTTAATGGGGGGTAAACTAGAAAAAAATAATTGATGTAAATATTAAAGGAAAAGGTGTTCTAATTTTTTTTCCAGTTTTTCTTTTTTTCTTTTTTTTTTATTTTGGTTTGGTTTGGTTTGGTTTTTTTTTTTTTTTTTTGTTTGTTATGATTGAAAGTGTGGAAAAAGTAGCTTCTGGCTGCTTCACCTGTCAATGAGATAATAGTTGGTATCTCTCTATAGAATAAGCAATGATTACTCTCCTTTGCAGCTCAGAGGGGAAGCCAAATTATCTCTTGCAGGTGTGACCTAGAGAAGACCAACAAAGCAGGAAACAAAAAGAACAGTTCTCTCAAAAATTCTTCATGGTAGTGTCCCACCTGAATTTCTTTGTATATTTAAATACACCTTGGTACACAGACAAGTAAGCTTAAAAGATGTGGATATAAACAAGTATCTGGAGACAACATATGTATCTGTATGTATCTAATGTGTAGCTTGCTAATGTGTAAAAATATTTCATTTTTACATGTTTATATGTATATATTTGCATGCCATACCTTTTGTGTATATGTTATATTCAGGTATGCAGACACATAAGTAGTTTTGCCTTTCTCATTTTTTTGCTTTCTTACACCTTTCATGACCACTCTATATGGAAAATATATATAATAAAAACATCCACAAAGGTGTGTTCAGTCAGAAACACAGATATACATTAGAACCGTGTAGGAAAGTGGGGATAGAATGGGATGGATATGCAGAGAGAGGAAATAAGTTTGAATTCCTTGTGCTTCCCATGAATACACACATGTAAGCCTACACACAAAACACACAGACAAAAATCTCCACTACCTGTTTTCCTAGAAATCATAAAAAATGTCTCTGTTTATCCCAAGGCATAATTTGGTCAGACTTTGTTTGTTATATCACTTTGAGCCTGGTGATTTAATATTTTGCTCCAAATGCCGTATCTTCTATCCATTACTTATGGTGATCTTAATATATACATCATTTATATATAAAGCAAAGTAGTCACAGTGAAAGAAGGTATTGATCTTTTTTTTTTTCTTTTCTCTATATAATGCATACTTTTGGACCTTCAGAAAAAGTAAAGACTGCAAAAGAGAAATGAAATGAGGGAAAGAAAAAAACCCACTTTCATGGTTTGTGAATTCTCTCCAGGAAGTTGTACAAGAACAACACTTTCTATCCACTAGGAGATGTGACTTTAAACAAAAAGTAAGTTTGCTAATTTCTTTTTTGGGTGGGACGTAACTTGTATACTACTTTTGAATTGAGCCCCAAGTATGAGAAGGTGGGTGGAGAAGAAACTTGAAAAAGGAAGATGTGAGTTCAGAAAAATAAATAGCAAAGCACTTTACATAAACTTCCAATAAATTCACCTGCAGCCCTAACACATCAACCTATTAGATAAATTATTACTCTTTACAGAGTTAGAATTCTAGCTTTTTCCTTTATTCTCCTTAAAAGTAGTCAGCTGGAGAGGGTAAACAAGGCCTATGTTCCGTAGTGATGCTCCCAGTAAATAATCAAATTTCATTCTGCCAATACATAACAAGAAATATTGCCTAAATAAAGTATTCAAGGGTATTTTCCTTTTCCTTTTTTCCAGGCTGAGATACTGATTACATAGATTTGGGAACATCTGAATTCCTAGAAAATATTATTAAGACTGAAAGTGTCATTTTCTTTCAATCTTCAATGCAAACTGCTCTTTTCTTCTCAACCTGACTTCTGTTTAAATTGTGCATGTGTGTGGATTAGTGTGTGTGCATGTGCTTGTGTATAAGCTTTTAACAGCATGTCCTGGGGTGACTTTATGATGCTTGTATCCCCATTCATCCCTTTAGCCCAGAAATAAGTTTTGCCCCTTTAAGACTGGTTCCAAGAGCAGAGGCAGGGAGAGAAGAAGCGATCAGTTTGTTATCAAAAACTGCATTAGCTCTCCCTCATCGTTCTCCTGGACTGCGTTATCTGCAGCATGGACAGACAGCAGGACAGAGCTCTCTCTCCTTTGCTTTTAGTTACTTTTAGCTAGCTGAGACAGAGAAGTTCCCTGGACTGTGGTTTTTCTTTTTCTTGGAACTGTTTGAACCTGCTCTGGACTGAACACCGGCAGCTCGCACCTGTGGCCCACCAGGCCAGGCCTGGGCCACGGCATTTCCAGGACAAGAGGCACTGATAACAGACTGGGTGAGCTGAGACACAGCCCACTGAAGGGACTTCCAGAGTTTGTCATCTCTTCGGAGCAGCGAGAGACTTTACTGTTTAATATTGTTAATTTTTTGTGCTGGTGAACGCTTTGCCTGTTAAATAAACAGGGCTTTTTTTCCGCCTTCCTCCAAGGAAACCTCCTCCCGAACCAGCAGTGGGAGGGGCTGCTTGAATCTGCTTTCTAGAGGAAAGCATGTTCATGTGTTCTGGTTTAGGGCAAATTTGGGAGAAAACCTCCAAACACATGAACATTAACACAACTTGCTTGCCCAATACTATTTTCTGTCTTGGGAAATCCTCAGATTTCCTATTTTAAATTTTAGAAAAATCATCTATTGAAATAATATACATTATGGGAAATGGCCTAATCACCATCAAATGGCTAAAATGCCATTTCTTTGAAATTCTGGATGGCAATGATAAGTCTGTCTCCATGACTTCTGGAATTCTAATTTGGATATCAACACAAACAAAAATCCAACAGCAGCTTGAAAGAAATAAGAGTGGGACAACTCATGACAAGAAGTCTGTCTTCATATGAATTCATGCTGACAGGTTTCTCTGTGTTTAATTGGCATGATAATTTTTATGCATAATTCAGAATGCAGCATAGAGCCATTGGCATGGGGTGGGGTGGGTGTAGTGGCATGCCACATTGGACTTCATCCCATCTTCAGGATGGTTTTCTGAGTGTACATGATAATAAAGAAGAATTTCACTACTCCATAATGGGTACAATTAACTCAGTTACTTCCACATTCAGGTGGTATGAAGGGCAGAGGTCTAGACAATCCCTATTACTTTCCATTTATCCTATATTCAGCAGAAGTAATCTGGTTCCAGTGAATGATCTATTCTACTGTACAAGTGCTATTAAGGAAATCATCGATCTACTCAATAAGAGACATATTCAGCTGGATTTTTTTGTCTTGATGCATGCAGCTGTGTCTTAGGTGATGAGCAGCTGTGTATATGCGAAGGTGGGAAAGGCAGACGTGGAGGGAATCAGGCTTTCTAGAAAAATATGAATTCTTTTCTGGTTATTGCACGTTATCCAGGAAATCAAAGTATGATAACACAGTTCACAAAAGTTCATCTTTGCTCCAGAAGCAAAAATAAAAAAAAAAACCTCTATTGAAGTCAGACTAGATCCCGCATGGATTATGCTTGGTTATGTGAAAAGAATTTTACTCCAAAGGAAATTACTGTAATACCTAAGCAGTTTAAATGGAATAAAAATAAGATCAAAAGACCATTCAGAAATCATAATTCAAATCTACTCATTTCCTTATGTGAACACCATTGTGGACAATACAGAGCTGAAATTCTGCGTAAAGTGAAGTTTAACTCCCTGAACAACTTCAGGCAATTTTTGCAGACTTTCACTCACCATTTAATTTAGTGAAGTAAATACATATTTTTTATTACTCAGGGAATTGACAGATGTAATTGTCCTGGGAAAATCAAATATCTCTGGTGGGGAAACTTAAAGAATAACAAAACAAGAACATCACCTGGTTTTGAAGGTGCTTCTTATAGGGCAAACCTCTCATGGGACATGTCTCTCCATCTGACTCTGCATGTATATAATGAGTAAGATTTCCACATGCATTTTAATTATTGTGCTGGTAGCTCCAAAAGGAGATTCAAACCCCTTAAGATTTGAGTCTCCCTATCTTAACATCCTAGGCCATGCTGTATGGAGCTCTGAGCAACCTGGTCTGCTGAGTGTCCCTGCCCATGGCAGGAGAGTTGAAACTAGAGGATATTTAAGATCCCTTACAATCTAGGCCATTCTTTGATTCTGCAACAATTCTGTGACTGTTGAATTAATCAGTCTGCTCTCACAAAATTATGCTACTGAACACATAATAATGTAAACTTCACTAACTCTTTCTAATAAATTAAGCCATGCTAAAGGTAGTTTCCCACAATATCTAATGTGGCCAGTTCTGAAAATGTTTGTACTTTTTAAAAGAATTACTAAAGATGAGTTTTCTTCTTTCTAGTCTTCTCTTTTCCATAAGTGGATGCTTTTATAGGGTTAATTTTCTTAGCTTTTGGCTTTAAATTCATGGAACACATTGTGTCCAGCCTTAATATTTTACACTGTAAGCCATATCATCTTTTATCTTTTATTTATAGTGAACCTCATATTAATTTCTCAATAGCAGCTGGCACAGCAGGAGGGACAAGGCATTGATCTTCCAATTTATCCACTACTCTTACATATCCTGAGGTCGATGCAGTCTAGGGAGATTGATGGGCTCTGGCATCAGTACAGCGGGTGTGTGTTTCTCATGCATGAAAATCAACAACAGGAAACCAAAATGTGACAATTGACAGTAAACCTCTGTAATAAAAATAACAGGATGGTCTTCAATAATTTAATGGAATATTGGGTATTCCTTAATGGAAAATTAGCCACGTAAGAGTTTGGGTATATAGATTTGTGAGACCACATTTGCAACAGCTTGGTAAGAATTCACACTTTCACGCGCACAACATGCATATGTGTGTTTTCTCTCACCTTACAATATGAGTCACAGGGCTCCACTTTAAATTGTGACTTGTATTTTCACGCATACAGCCTGATAGGGACAGACCTCTGAAGGATCAGAAAAGAAAAGACATTCTTATAATTACACATTGTTTGCAGTTGCACAACAGGGTTTGAGAGATCCTGCTGTATCATCTTCAATTTTTATCTTTTTAGAAATAAATCAATCTGTGTTGTTATCAGTTATGATCAACAGGTGACTCCTACTGTCCAATACCAGTTCTGTCTCCCCTCTCTGGTTATATGGAGTAAAAGAGGGAATGCTAGACATCTAAGGTTTACAATCTACTGTAGGTAGGTTATAGGATTTGGTAGAAAAAATTTTAAACATAAACTTTATCACCTTTCTCTGCTGAGTGTGTCTTAATTTAGAAATGCTGTCCTACTCAAATGAAGAACTATCTATCTATCTATCTATCTATCTATCTATCTATCTATCTATCTATCTATCTATCTATCTATCTATCAAAAATTTGCTTGTGTAAGACGTGCAGTAGTGGAGCTGACTCTTTAAGGAACTTTGAGTAACAATCGCTGCATGACCCCATACTATGAAAAGCTACAGGTAAAACTTTAGCTTGTATTTCTAATTACTCAGCATACAGGAAATTGTTAGAGTCAGTGTAATATTCATTGCCTTTTCTCATATGTGGCCTTTGATGGTGGGGTTAATTTATTTTTGTCCTTTGTTTGCTATCTTTCAATTACCCAGGAAAACAATAACAGTTCATGCTGTGCTACCACAGTGCTACAGCTTTCTGTCTCCACAACACAGGACCCAGACAGGGGGATTTGGAAGACACTGAGGTTTTGGAATCAAAACCAGCCCTCCAGCTGGTGATTAAATAATAAGAGAGAGAGAAAGAGAAATGCTCCATGACGTGGCTTGTGTACAAGGCAAGGAGACATATTAAGACTAAAAAATCCACATCAAAGACAGAGCTATTTCACGTGATATGAAGGTAGGATTGCAAATACAGAGATAGACTTTTCATTTTGGAACTCCATCCACTGCTGCAGTGTTCAGGTACATATTACTTATGAAATTAAAATTACTGTCATCCCCTATGGGTCTTAAGACATCAAAAGGAAGGGAAGAGCATGGTATCTTTCTACCAGGCACCTTAAAAGCTATGGAAGAAAAACTCTTCTACTACTCAGGATGTCCTCTGGTATCTCTGGTATGGAGGCACAGACAGTGCCCTTTAACAGTCCATGATGTAGTGTTTGCATAAAAGATGCCATATGACATGTTGAGCTTTATGTAGCAATCCTGCTGTTTTGAAAAAAGCTCACAATTTTAATGGCCATAGCAGACAGAATATCTCAGTTAAAAGTCACAGCAAAAGGCTATGAGGGGCTTTAAAGTATAGCACAGAAATTGCAAGAAACTACTGTGAGCTATTTTTCTATTTTAAAGTTTTTTCTGACTACGAAGACCCTTTATTCTTAGAAATTCAGATTACTATAAAGAATCCCTGCTTTTGAAGTGTATTTGCTAAGAAAGGATAAGAAGCCTCTGAACATTTACTCAAATACAGGAATGTGCTTAGGCTAGGGTTTTGTCAAGTTTTTAAAAATATTTGAATATATTATTAGGTACTTGCTTTGTCTGGGAATAAAACAGGAGATGCTGATAAAATGAAAGAGGCTCTCCTTGTAGTATTTCTGGACATAAACATAATAGACATCCCAGAGATTTCACAAGTGAGACTGCTTTTATGATATTTCCTTCTCAAATTTAAAATTTTATTTTATTATATTTTATGCAGTTCAGTAACGTCCTGGTTGCTTCAGGTACAGGTGAGATAAATAGTGCATAAACCCCACTAAAATGGCTTCTGTCCCAGGGTGCTTACAATCTGAGCTCATGCAGTGGCAAGAAAAAAGAGAATAATAAAATGGAATAAAAGCAGAAAATACATAGACTAGATAATTTTGACTGTGTACCAGTTCAAGATGGCATACATGCTTCACAGTAGTTTTCTGTGTACCCACAACTTGTCCTGCAAAGTATTTTACAGGTTTTGAGGGAAAAACAAAAGAAAAAAACTTCACATTTTGTTTAAATTTGCTTTCCATTATCTATGTACTTCCATCCCTATAGTGATAAACTTCTGAGCCCAAGAGGATATTCAGAGTTACCTGGGCAGCCTTTGAAAGGAGGCTCCTGCATCACTGATACTGGCCATCTCTTTCAACACAGAGTGAGTTTTTAGGAGCTCTCACAAACATCTTGGAATTAATAGGATTTTCTACAGAAAGGCTGAAATATTCCTCTTATATACAGAAAATACCTTCTGTTTTCCCT
>NW_005054323.1:1733812-1761925 GCF_000277835.1 Geospiza fortis
ACATACCAGTAGTAATGGATGCACTTAGACTCTTCTTATCTATCTTTTCCATTCTGTATCTGCACCATTTCTCTGATCATTCCATTACTGTGAATTGCCCTGTAAATAGGGAAGTAGTTTACATGGTGCAATGCCATTAGTATTTCTTTGTGCTTGTGAAGATTACATATGGTGAGATCAAACTGCTACCACATAGCTGACAGCGTACATACGAACAATTATTATACAAATACTTTTTCCACACCTCTGACACTGTCAATTTACTGGTCCAGTTCCTACTACCATTCAGTTCTTCCCTTGCAATCTGACCAACTTCAATCCTTGGCATTTCCTTCCAACTGAATGTCATTAATAAATTTCTCCAGCAATTACTTTTTTTTTTAATGAGCTCATTATTGAAAATCTTAAGATAAAATTTGTCCTAAGATTCTTGAAGAATTCCCCAAGTAACATCTCATCTGTAACATGGTGTACTGTATTTTTAAGAATATTTTGAATATTTCAACCAATATGTTCAACTTTTGCAAGTCCCAAATGACATTAGTTAATGAAAAACATGAAAATATGTAGGTAACTGTAAAAAAAGAATTAATTTTTTTCCTTTTTATTTTTGTTTAACCAACAATTTTCTAAAGCAGACACCACAACCTTCCATTCCTGCATCCTGAAACAGGAAAAAAATCTCTTATTAATACCACAACATTGCATACGCTATGTCAAGGCAGCTCCTTGTGTAATGGGGACCAGGTGCAGGGAATTGTGATAGTGAACCTTGGGGAATTAGTTTAGAATGACAGGACAGGCTCTTTTATAAACAATATATGTAAATACATATACATACACATATATATATATGTGTCAATATATATATATATGTGTGTGTGTGTGTGTGTGTGTGTGTGTGTATATATATATTTACCAATTGTTTTGCCTACAGGAAAGAAGAGGATGGTTCTGTCCAAACTAGGGAGACACCTATAACTGTGTTATAAAAAATATTTTAGTGTGACTTTCTTTTATTTTTTTTGGCCAGCAAAGAAACAGTAGGAAAGAGATTGTTTTATTTTCAAAGCTTATTGTACCTTTACAAAATAAGAAATTTTCAAATCTTCTGCCCCCTTACCTCTCTGGACTTCTGCTTTGTCTTATACAACTCAGATGCTTCCATACTGCACCTCTCCAGGATGTTTGAAGTTTGGCCTGGCTACTCTTGTCCTCCGAAGCATTTAATTCAAATTGTTTTCTTATAAAGGTGTACAAATGTGTGTGTGTATGTGTGTTATTATCCAGTTGAAAATATACTGTCAGCTACAAAGAATTAAATTGCAGTCTGTATTAGTAGGAAATGGGACAATAGCACAGTGTGGGGCCACTGGGCAAGTGCGTAGCACTGTTTCTGATGCCATGCAACTGCACCACTAGGGAGGAGAAAGGATTCTTAGGAAAGTGTTGCAAGGAACACCAGGAACACGAGGGGCACCAGGTGCAAGGGGCAGCAGGTTATACCCCAGCCCCAGGGAGACCCTGTCCTTGCAGTGCCCCCACGCTTCCAGAGAACAATGCTGTTCAGTTGTTATAAAGACTTGGACCAGGCTTGTTACAGCTGGTAACTCAGACCAGCTGTAGAAGAGAGTAGAGTTCTAAAATGAGTAAGAGTAGTAGGATCTTATGTTGAATTCAGAAAGCAGTAATGGTAGCAAAATGGATAAAAATAAGATGAAACATAGCTTGCCATGAATTTTGGGAAGCATCTGGCTGCAGTACTAGGGCACTATTGAATTTCTGTGGTAATGTCTCCTTTCTTGGTGCAGACCAAGGAGCACTGAGTATGTAGGCTTTAAATTGGATATGATAGATAATTCATGAATTTTCCATTTTTCCAGATAGGGGTCCATGTACTGCGCTCCCACTGCACCATATGATCACCTACAACAATGCACTAGACTATGACAACATAATGACATCTGCTGTTTTTCCACCTGCCTTTTCACTAAGTTAGAAACATTTTGGACTGGATGCACTGCACTGCATGAGCTTGCTTTGAGAGAAATATGTATATATAAATATAAAAAAAAAATAGACACATTTATTGATAGTTTTGAATTCTGAAGAAAAAACTTATGAGCTATATTTATAGTGTTTCTCAAGAGTTCTGATTCTAGGATTTTTGGGCTAAATCCTGAGAGACTTTACAATAAATAATATTATAGAAGGAATAAAAGGAAGCACTTTCTGGGTGAAACAAATTCTGAACTATATAGCAGATGTGTGGCCCAGGTATTGCTCCCGTTGTTGTCCCTAAAAGTGGGATTTATAACCAGGATCCAGAAAATAAGGTTTGACTTGAGAAAAAAGCACAGGTAAGCACAGGTGAAAGGGATTTGGACTGCTTGTGGAGAGTAGGTTCAGTGTAAGTCAGCAGTGTGTGCCCGGGTAGCCAGGAGGACAAGCCCATATGAGCATGCATCACACACAGCATCAGCAGCCAGCCAAAGATGGGGTCATCCTGCTGGATTGGGCTGTGGTGCAGCCTCATCCCTAGTCCTATGTGCAGTGCTGGGCACCAGAGTTTAAAAAGGATGTGAAGGCCACTGAATACTTCCAGAGGAGTGGAACAAAGTTGGTGGAAGAGCTGGAAGGCATATCCTGTGAGGAGCAGCTGAGAACTAGGAGTTTGACTTTCTTGAAAGGAAGCTGAGGAGTGAACTGATGCTCTGTACAGCTTCCTGACAAGGGAAGTGGTGAGGGAGGAAATCCCAGGTTTCTCCCTGGGATTCAGGATCAGGTAGAATTTCTTCATCAAGAGGTTGCTCAAACCCTGAGACAGGCCTAACAGAGAGGTTGTTAATGCTCTATGCCTGCCGGTGGCTTAAAAGGAAACCTTTGGTCAATGGCCTTCCAAATATTTTGTGCATTGGTCAGCCCATGAAATGTTCAGGCAGTTAAACTAAATGATCACTGTAGGTTGCTTACAAATGGGTCTACTTTATTCCAAATAAATGTAAAATCTGCTGAAACAAATGAAACGAGAAATTGCTTTTTCTGACATTGTAGCCACTTCAGAAACCTTTGCTACATTTCCAGTGGCAATGCCTTTTCTTCTGGGACTTCAGCCAGCATCCCTTCACAGACTTCCAAGTGTTGTGCTCTGGGTTGTGGTCACTCAGATCTTGAAGGCCTTCAGACTCAGGAATACCACAAACTCTCTGGGCAGCTCACTCCACTCTGGTGCTTAATTATTCTCATGGGGATTTTGATTTCTCTTACATATCCCCAGCTTGAATCTTTCTTGTTTCAAAAGATGTTCCTGTCTCTTATTCCTTGATCAGGAAGTGCTAGGAAGAGACCAGCTCCATGCCTTCTATGACCTCCCCATAGGCACTGTAGTGTGCTGTCTGGCATGCCAGCACCTTCTCTGCTACACAATGGACCAGCCCCAGCCCCACAGACTCTCCTTTGTCGTCGGTTGGACACAAGGTTTTCGGGGTGAAGGAAGAGACGAGATGGGCTCCATGATCAGAAGGCTTGATTTATTATGTTATGATATATATATATATATTATACTATACTAAAAAGAAAAGAAAAGGAGAGTTTCCAGAAGCTGCTAACTACCTAAGAATAGAAAGTAAAGAATGATAACACACAAGCTGGCCTTGACAGACTCCGCAAGCCAGCTCTGCTGTGACTGGTCACTGAACCAAAACTTCCCCAGGAGACCAATCACAGACCCACCTGTTGCATTCCACAACAGCAGACAATCTATTGTTTACATCTTGTTTCTGGGGCCTCAGCTTCCCAGAAGGAAAAAATCCTAAAGAAAGGATTTTAGTGAAAAGGATGTCTACGACACTCCTAGACTCTCCTGAACCCTTCTTTGTTTTTCTGCTTTCCTGCCTGGGATCCCAGCAGGATGCAGTGCCCAGATGAGGTCTGATGGGTGCTGAGCAGAGGCAATTACTTTCATAAATTTATATTAAAACGAGTTTTCTTCCGATATCTTTGACAATGATTTTTTAAGCAGCCTAACTGCTCTTTTGTGACACTTGAGTGTACAAGTCTGTTTTATCAAAAGGCTTGTTTCACTCCATTCACTCCTTTTTACACTCTAAAACTATATTTTCTATGAAGGCTGTGAGAAAGTAAAGCGGCCTTTTGCTGGGTTTCAGGGTGTCCCCAGCGGGCTGCAGAGATCCTGAACAGCGCAGTTCTGTTCGGGACAGACCGACTGAGCTCCCAAGCAGTTCACAGCCACAGGCAACCTTAGCAAGCTCAAGTGAGATCAGCTCTTTAGTGATTATCAGCTCATTGTGATATCAGCTCTCAGCTTGATAGGTGCCTAGGCAGACAGACTCAGGGAGACAGAGGAGAAGTGTATATGGAGTTCCACAGCGATGTCTTTATTGGTTCTTCTGTGCAGGGTACCAGTGACAGCTCTTCTGCCAGAGCTGGGCTGAAACAGTTTTTTATATAGGGTGCAGGGGAATCAGAAATTGTCCAACGGCAAGGGTTAAAGGAGAGTGACCTATAGGGTTACAGAGAGATAAGCAGGGGTTCCAGAAGGGGGAAGAGGGGCTTCTAGCCCATTCACCATGACTTGGCATTTCCTATTTTAGGCTTCTGTGTGCCAGGGCACCCTTGAAGGCCCTGTGTCTGCTACAAGCAAGAAGTCCCTTGCACTTGTGTACAACTCTCTGTCATCCACAGGCAGCATCTTTTCCCACTACTCCTTCCCATCTGTTGATGTCAGTTCCATGCACTACTGTCAATCACTTTAGTGTCTCCTACCTGCTTAGCAAAATTTATCATAGTATTATTTCTTTAGTTATTTAAACTATTGGCAGGAAAAATTGCTGCAGCCTGGTAACTGATAAGTAGTGACATTTCACTTGCTCAATAGGACGCAATTGAAATGATAGAAATAGAGTAATATAAGACAACAATCAGGCAGTAGGTCATGAAGTGAAACGGTAGATCAAGGAAGAGCATTTTAGCCTAAAGAATGCTGTGTGAAGACTTGTGCTGATTACAGATTCCTCTGGACCAGGCCCCCAGTTTTACAAATTGGAATATGGCTTCTACACAATGGATACTTCTTGACATAGCTTTGTCAAGTGAGCTGTGCTAAAAAGAGACATAATTTTCAGTTTTACTTTGTTATACTGAGCACCTCATCAGTAAAATGGGAAAAGTAATATTTATCCACCTGTGACAACTGCATCATGACCCAAGGATCAAAGTGCCGTACATAACTAAGTATTTTTAATATTACTACTTTGATGTGTAAATCACTGACACAATTGGCTGTAACTGTCTTTGAAGTTGTTCTGAAAAATTATACCATATTTCTTTTCAGCAGCAATTTAATCTGTGAATTAGTGACATGACAGACTATAAGAATCTATTTGGAAACCTTCCAATTGGTTTTCTCAATGTGTCTGTGAAAATGCAGTTAGTGTTCCGTAGGCAGCAAATGTCTTCAAATTATTATTACTGATTGCATCATTTTCTCAGTAAAAGAATTTGTGTAATTATAAATCTTATTTTTGTTAATATGAATAATTTTATGATCTGGTTCAATTATCATAAATTAAATTTATAAAACCAAAGTTGTTAATCATTTAACCTAGATACTCCTCCCTTCAGAATGTTTTAGTATGGATGCAGTTTTCCTCGGAACTAGGCAAATCTGCTATGATGCTATGGGCCAGATGACTTCTGAAGCCTACATTTCATCAGAAAATACAGTCAGTAGTCCTCAGACCACCCAGTGAATTTAATTGGTCAAACAGCCATACATCATCTTTCAAGAGGAAAATTCAGAAAGAGGCATGATTTCCTTGTTTTGCCACTCCCATATAACCCCCTTCCCTCTGTGCTTGTGTTCCAGAGTGTTGCATAAAAGGGTTAAAATGTTGTGTTAAATGAAAACTTTTGATATTCATTAATCAATAAATGTTGTTAATCCAATACTATGATTGAAAAAATGTATTTCAAATAAGTTTCAAGTTTGTGGAGTAGTACTTACACAAAGCTTTTTAAAGATCAAATAAGTCAAAGAAAAAGCAGAGCTCATATTGCATAGTAGTTTCATAAAGAAAAACTTGGAGATTATGGCATTTCAGGGCTTTTTATGATGTTCAAGACACATTGAAAATCAAATTAATTTCTACAGGATGAACCATGTTAGGTCATATAACCAGGTAGGTTGAGAAATGGCCAGAATGGTTTTCAGTAAGAATGAAAAGTTAGATTCTATTTTTCAAAATTTTTGCTGTTATTTAAAATTAAAAAATGGCAACAGCCATTCTTTTAATGAATGCTACAAAACACAATATTTTGGACTGTTCAATCTTTAACACTATCACACTATTGTACACTACCACTACCAAAAATAGCTTCTACATTGTAAAGATATATTTAAAGCATTGCTATGTCAAACAAATATTTGAGTCAAAAAATAAAAACAGATTTTTTTTCTTTCATTCTAGATTATTTCTTGGCTTTCCATGCAAAAATGTAGTTTTACAAAAGCTGCTTCAGAGGAAAGGTTAAGAAGTTATAAATAGCTAAAAACTCTTTTCCTTACATCAGCTGCTTTAAAATTGCAGTATTTGTGACTTGCAAACTGCTGAGCCAATTGTCTCCACCAGGGCTTATTTTGCAGTTCCTATCAGATTTTAAACACAGTCATGATGACAGTTTGTCATCATATACAGAAATAAATACAGAAAACAAATAAATGTTTGTTACATTATAACAAACATAATTTAAAACTGGAGATTCATAATTGAGATTTCAATAGAAAAATTAGTTTTTTGACTTCAGAAATCTAAATTCTTCAGTGGTTGTTTCATATCAACATTTTAGTTGTCCCTACTTAAAAAAAAACCAACAAAAAACAACCTAATGCTCCAGTTCCTAGAATGAATACTTTGTTTCTTAATTGTGTTGATACATGTGGTCAGCCTTCTGCTGGAAATATTTTTTCAAATACACAGGAGTGCTGTTATCTGAGGAGATAAGAACTGTCACAAAAAATAGGCAACGTAGTGAGTTCTTAACCGACAGGCTGTACTCGTTGTCTGCTACTGAGAAATTAGTGGCAAAAAGGACGTTCTAATTATCTAATCTATCATCCTGTCAATGATTTTTCTTAACTTTTCCAATGTTTTGAGACATTTGAGATAATTCAGGTTTATTTTCCATCACAGTGAAATGCTATGGCTAAACACGCCTGATATCTTCCACTACATATTCAATTACTTAACATTACCCTATTATCTTTAATAGCACACCAAGTTATTCTAGCCTACATTTCTCTTTGATTTTGCAATATCCAGCCCATGAGAAATTCGAATACTTATGCAGGTAGGTATTTTTCAATCAAGAGTGGTGTGAAAATGTGGAAAGTATCCACAAAATGATAGTTCTCTTTAAAAATGATAAATGATTCCATTTCATTGTCTGTACTGCCTACAGTATCTAAAGGAAGTGGAAGTGCAACAGTGCAGGCAGAGGGAATGCTATGTTTTATGATGAGTGACATAGACCACACAATTAACTGAGATTATAGAGAAGAAGGTGGACACTATAGTACCTGAACTACCACTGTAATGGTAAGACATTGTACTTCAGACAGAGTGTAACTGCCCAGATAACATAGAAGAAAATAATTGCATTTGATTTGAAGAAACTGTGGTAGTCTGAAGTGTACTCCCTTAATCCTAGATAGAATACACTTCAGAAAACCATTAAGGAATATGTTCAATTTGAGGGAAAGTTCTTTGATACAATCATATTTTGGTAGAACTTTTGACTTAGAGCACCACTGGTAGTAGCTCTCAGTGACCCTGGCAAGTTTGTCATGCATTTGTGATTCTATTCTGCTCATTGAGAACCAGAAATTCTAAACCTTGACTTGCAGCCCTGTACATAAAATTTTCTGTGATGACTTCTGCCTTGGAACATCTGCTGGGAAACAACTATTGAGAAAAGAGACACCTAATCCATTTTAATATTTGTTTACATTTCTGCCAAAGACATGTTTCTTCTGTTGACTTTTCCCTTGTCAGACACATCTTTGCAGGCAATCATATCACAATCATCTCTGTTATGGTGGGAGGATTATTTTTGTAGAATCAATTGCTTTCTCTCTTGTGTATCATATTTCCAGTCATCCACCAGAGGACATAATGAAGGAGATTTCCTGAGTGCTAAGTCTGTACTGTAAATTATACTTAGTGTCTCTGGTAATCAAACCATGGGCTTTCATCTATACATAATTGAATGAGATTATATTTCAGGGCATGAGTTTAGAATTTTAAGAGTACAGCAATTTTTAATTGTTAACCTTCCAGAAAATTTCTTCACACAGGGGAAAGACACTCAAAGAGCTTACAGTTCAAGAAGAATACACTCTTAACCTTGCTGTTGATGTGCATGATATAATCTTAGGAAACACAATAAGTACTTAAATATCTATTTTTCTTTTCACTGAAAAACAATTTCAACAAGGAGACTCACTTAAAGTTTGAGTAATATTTTTCCTTAGCACAGGATCTCAGAATTTAATAGCTTTAGGTTTGTTTAGAAATTAAGACAGAGTTGCAGTCCTGAGAAAGTTAAATTCTTTTAAGTGAACTTAATAATATTATGCTTGACGTAAACAGGATAGAGTGTGGTTTTATTCCAACAAGATCAGAACACACTATTTAAATCGCATGTTCATTTTCACCGATATGTTGTCTTTTTAAAATTAAGAAGTCACATTTAAATTTTTTGAAAAAGGTTAATTTGTTGACCTTAACTTTCTTTAATTGCTAGTAATGCATTTTATGCTAATTAAGCATGCTTTTTCAACAATTCCAGGAGGAAAAAATAAAGTCTTTAATGTTCCTCATAATCCAGTGCCCTGGGGCTGTAGGCTCCTAATTATTTTATTTTAATCTACCAATTATATTAATTATATCAATAAATACATCATAAAGAATGTATCGTTTCAGCAACTTTTCACCTGCCATGCTTTACATCCTATTAAAATACACAAGGCAGTATCTTTCCTTAAAAGGATCAAAAGGAAGAACTGACTAAAACATTATCAGCATTTTTGTGGTGATGAGACCTTAAAATCTCCGATCTCTGTTGTCCATGCATAATAGTAAATATAATATTGAGGAAGAACAGAACATATTTATTGAGTGAAGAATTACTTCACTCAATAAATATGTTTTATTCCTTAGATATGATTTGCCATTTTAACTTTCCATCCTTTGCTTTTAAACATTTATAATGGTCTTAAAATTTAGGTCTACTCAATTATAAAAGAGCTCTCCTCGTATTTTGCAACTGCATCTCAGTTAATAATCTGCACAGACCCAGCCTATTAAAGTGATAGAAAAGAGTGCATTAGAATTTCCTTCTATGAATTTGCTGTTTATGGAGAAAGTTTTGACATCCTAAAATTGCAGTAGAGGTTGTATCTTTCTGAAACAGTGTGATTTATTGACCAAGACTTTTATGGTGACATAGTCTGCACCAGAATTTAACTCTCTGTACCATACAGTGTAGCTTTCCAGTACCAATACAATCTCTGAACACAAAGTTAGAAATGAGAATCAATGGGGTTTTTTATGGCAACAAACCAAAGTAATATTTATTCATTTCTTTTGATATTTTTCTTCTTCTGTGCCATTTTAATATTAAAAAAATTGTTTGAGGAATTGTGAGAAAAAAAATCTTATAATCAATAGTTCTTGCGCTTTCCACAATATTAAATTAAACAAAAAGCTCTTTTCACCTGAAAATATTAAATTCATAAAAATGGAGAAAGATAATTGTGATATTTTCCTGTCTATATTTTATACAGTATCAACTGGACTATTCAAGTAGATATAATCACATTAATCACCAGAATATGGCATCGCATTCTTATACCTTTCTTGGAACTATCACATAACATAAGTGGAAATGCATGCTCATCTCAAACTCCCTTTTCTTTTTCTGTTTTATCTGATAGTTTTTGATGAGAATATCTTTTTGACTGTTTTGATTTAAAGTGCATATAAGTTACCAATGTATAAAAAATTCATTCAACTCTATCTGTATTATCAGAGATGAGATTTTTCCCTAACTTCAGGCCTGAAAAGCAGTCAAGAGAAATTAAATGCAAATATAATTGCATACGATTTTTTCCTTTTATAAAGTACATAGGCAAATAAAAGTTGCCCTTTTTATGAAGCAGAGCCCACTCTCTAATCAGGCTAGAAAAAAGACAACTGTGATATATGTTATACATAGACTGTAACACAATAATACTACCAAATTTTTGTCAGGCAATTAAACTTTATGCCAAGCTAATTCACTTTTGTTGCTGTTTTATTAAGCCTTACAAAAACCCCAAAGTGTGTTCTCTTCAGTAAATCACAAGTTTCGCGTAGCATTCCCTTACTCAGACTCCTTGTTCTGCTATTTTGATATATTAAATATCCAGCAAAAAATTTTCAGGGTCATAAATCTAGAATGATAAAATTAATCTTATTGCTGAAGAGAAATAAATATTTTATTGCAATTTTATGAGCTTTTGTTCCCTTTTCACTTGCAAGTAGGTATTGTTTAGTGGCACAAAGACATTTAGCTACTAAAAAATGTATTAGAAACAGTACAGCAGTGATAGAATTCGTATCTACAAAGCTGTTCACTTCTCAGAATGAAGGTCCAAAAATATCTGAAGGAAACCTTAGAAGATAATATTGTCAATAACAGTATTACACTGATTATTTTTCTTATATTTTAAACTCTAGGAATGATTTTAATCCTATTAGTAAATTTAAAATGGAATTTTTCTCAAATTGTACCTGAAAAATAGCTCTGCAGTCTAATTTACTGCCTTTAAATGAAATGTGCAACCCTAGAAATTAGAAATGCTAATCTAATTCTTCATTCTCTTTCCATTTTTTTCTTAGAACCACAAGGAAATTCTAAAATTGGAGATGTTCATGACATGATCATACATTTATCTGAGGTGCTAAGCATTTGCAGAAATGATTCAGTCTACACAAGTCTGCCACAACATACACTTCATTCAAATCTATGTTATCTGATACATAATGAACAGGTTGTTTGTCACAATTAAGAAATGGATGGGGAGAAAGGAATGTACAGGTAGGAATTTCGGTCAGAGTAGAAACAAATGGAGAGAGATCACAGGGTTTAGTGCTGCATGTTACACAGAGCAGTACACAAAGTACTGCTGCAGATAAGTAAAGTATGACAGTTTTCTGCTGTGTTGCACAGTCATTCACAAATGTCTAAAATTACTTTAAGAGCTTCATTACAATTTGGCAAATATTACATGAAGTTTGCACAGACTGATTTTTCCAAGGCCCTGAAACAGAGAGTTACTTAATCCAGTGATTTGTTACGTCACTAAATCAACCAATCAACCGATGAAAAAGGTATTGTGGCTAAATCTGAAGAGATAACACACAATCAAACAAAACATTGTCACCAGAAAAATTTATCTTCCTCAGAAATGCACAGAAACAATACAAAGCATCATAGATCCAGAGCATTCACAGTTTTGGGGCTTTTTCTTCACTTTTTTTTCCTCCTTTTTTTTTAGGTATTAATTTAATTTGTTACTTTTTCTGTGAAGTTGATGAACACAGCTGATGTTTAAATTTGGACTACGTGAAAAATATTAATTTTTTCATAGTTACTAAATGGAATGCCAGATTCACAGTTACAAGTGGCAAACCTTCAGTCCAAGAAGGATGTACAACTGCAAGTAGAAGTTTTAAACAAGTATTAAATTTAGAAATCAACAGAAATTTAGAAAATCAACAGAGGTTTTCAGAATTACCTAAGTTTGTTGAGAAATATGGTCAAGTTTAGGAATAAAAATGTTACATGATAGACTATGTTTCAATATTCAGACTAAATATACACAGGGACCTCAATTCAAATGTATTCTATTGTCCAGCAAAATGAAGAGGTAGAATACACATAAAAATTTTCTTTCAGTTGATTGTGCTAAGTTGTGTGCTCTCCACTTTCAAATTTTACCTTAAATCCATATCACACACCTGACTCTGCTTTTCTACTATAAGAGTTTAGCAGGAAAAGAGAAACTGAAGATGAGCTTGTGCAGAGAGCAGAAAAATACTCCAGACCACTAGTATCAAGGAAAATACTCTTGAGCTCTGAAGAAAACAAGAGCAATATTCTAAAACAATAAAGTTTACCAGTTAACAGGCTTTTTAATATTTAAGATTTAAATATATTTTAGTGCAAGACTTTGATCAGACCTTACTAATCACCAATCAGGTATGCAACCTAGGGCTTGAATACATCTTTTTCTGTCCTGCAACAATGAATATATAGTTATACCACCAGACATTAAACAAACAAACAAAAAAAGCAAACAAAAAAACAACAAAACAAATCAAAAGCTAGAGTATCACCATGGATAAATAGGCTTAGTCCAGAGAAAGTTTAACAAGAGGGTAACCTCCTGAGGAGGAGTAGGAACTAGTCTAATTCCTGGATGCAAAGGTATCTTGTTTACAGGGTAAAACTAACTGTAACAGACTGAGCTGCCTAGACATCAAACAGTTGAAAAGAGGCTTAGGGAGCACCACTGGCCATTTTTGTTTCACTTCAACATGGAAACTACTACAGGAAAAGAATGAGTTATGGTTAATGTTGACAACACTATACTCATCACACACCATAACCAATCACAAACATTTATCTAGCAGGGAGGTTATATTTGAACTGTGCCTACTAGCTCTGACTGCCACCACATGTCTCAAGAAATTGATTTCCTGAACACTGGCCACTACTAAATCCTGTGTAATAGTGTAGGTTACTTAAACTAGATGTGATGTGGGATGCTATATAATCAGGCTTGTCCTTGGTAAGCTTTGGGATGATACGAAAAGCTTACAAGGTGAGGGGTGGTGAGGCCCCTTAGTCACTGATTTTGAAATGTACTGGCCACACTGGAGCACACCTTCAGTTTTACAGAGACTAGTCAGGAATTCCTGAGATAACATAGTATCTGACATCTCATAGTATCTCAGTTCCTGAGATAACCATGAAGGAAATACTTCAAAGGATCTAAGGGGTATACCTTTAGAAAGACAACACTGCCTATAGCCCAGCTCAGATGCCTTCCTTTCAATGCATAGAGCATGGGAAACAGAAGAAGCTGGAAGTCATTATGCCGCTAGGAAGTTATGACCTTGTTGCCATTACTGAAACTTGGTGGGATGAATCCCATGACTGGGCTGCAGCTACCAATGGCTGCAGGTTGTTTAGAAGAGGCAGTGGAAGGAGGGGTGGAGGGTTTTCCCCCTACATCAGTAGGTGGACCGAGTGTGAAGAGTTGCCTCTGAAGAAGAGCCATGGGCAGGTCAGAGCCCTGTGGCAAGAATCAGAGACTGAGGCAACAAAGAGAGCCTTGTGGGTGCTCTCCACTACAGCCCCCTGATCAGGAGAGCCCATTGGTGAAACCTGCTGGCTGCAGCTGCAGGAGGCATTGCTCTCACTGGCTCTTGTCCTGCTAGGGGACTTTGACCATCCTGACCTCTGCTGGAAAACAGCACAGACAATTTTAGGAGACCCAGGAGAGTGCTGGAATATATGGAGGATAATTTCCCAACCCAGGTAATAGACAACCCTACCAGAGGGGATGTGTTACTGGATCTGCTGGTCTCCAGCACAAGTGAGCTAACTGGGGACATCAAGATTGGAGGCAGCCCAGACTGAAGTGATCCTGCATCTGCTAAATTTGCTCTCCTAACCCTGTATGGGTCAGGTAAGGAATAAAATTAGGTCCCTGAAATTTAGGAAAGAAAACTTCCCGCTCTTTAGGGGAGATAGTCGATAGCATCCCCCAGGAGAGTGCCCTCGTGTTTAAGGGAGCAGAACAGAGCTGACAGATCTTTAGGGAAGTCTTCAATAGAGGCCAAGAGCTAGGAATTCCCAAGAGCTAAAAATCATAAAGGGAAAGCAAGAGATCGGTGTGGCTGAGCGGGGAACATGTGATCAAAGAAAAGGGGAAGAAGCAAATGCACAGACATTGGAAACAAGGACAGGTGACCTGGGAAGGGTGTAGAGAGGAAGTTCAGTTTTGAACTGAGGTGAGGAAGGCCAAGACCACTCTGTTACTGAACCTGACAAGGAATTCAAAGAATAATAAGAGATCTTCTACAGATATGTTAACCAGAAAAGGAAGGTCAAAGAAGGTGCACTCACTGATAAACAATGCAGGGAAAACTGGTAACAATGGATTGGCTGAAGTAGTTATTATCTTTTATTATCCTTTAAGTAACAAGGAGCAGGCTGAAGTGGTTATTATCTTTTTGCCTCAGTCTTCAATGACAACCTCTCTTCCCACACCTCTGAAGTAAGTGGATAGGGACTGGGAAAGCAAAGATGCTGCCAATAAAGTAAAGATCACGTTCGTGACTACCTGAGGATTCTGAATGTACATAAGTCAAGGGGACACCATGAGATGTATCCCAGAGTCCTGACAGAATTGGCTGAGGTAGTTCCCAAGCCACTCTCCATGATATTTGAAAAGTCATGACAGTCATGTGAGGTCCCAAGGGACTGGAAAAGGGGAAATATTGTACCCATCTTTATTAGAGGTAGAAACAAGGACCCTGGTAACTATCACCCTGTCAGCCTCCTCTCTGTGCCTGGGTAGATTCTGGAACAGATCCTCCTGGAAGCTGTACTAAGGTACAGGGAGAACAGAGATGATGCAGGACACTCAGCATGACTTCTCCAACAACATCTTTCTCACTAAAGTAGAGAGAGATGGATTTGATGGGTGGACTGTTAGATGGATAAGTGGTTGGATGGTACCATCTAGAGGGTAGTGTTCCATGGCTCGAAGTCTAATGGACATCAGAGACAAATTGTGACCCTTAGGGATCTGCATTGGAACCAGTGTTATTTAGTACATTCATTAATGACACAGACAAGAAGGGCAAATGCACCCTCAGAAAATTTTCTGATAACATCGAGCTGAGAGTTGCTGTTGCCGCATCTGAAGGATACAATGCCATCCAGAGACCTGGAGAACTTCTAGATGTGGATCCAAGGGTATCTCATGCCATATAACAAGACCAAGTGCAAGGCGCTGCACCTGAGTCAGAGCAAACCCCAGTACCAACACAGACTCAAGATGAACAGATCAGAGCAGCCCTGGGGGGAAGGACTTGGGGGTGCTGGTGGAGGAGAGGCTGGACATGACCAAGCCATGGGCACTCACAGCTCAGAAAGTCAAATGTGTCCTAGGCTGCATCCAAAACAATATGGCCAGCAGGGCCAGGGAGGGGATTCTGCCTCTCTGTTCTGCTCTGGTGATATCCCAGCGTTGACCTGTTTTAGTGAGTTCAGAAGAGGGACAGCAAGTTTTTTAGAGGGATAGAGTGCCTCTTGTATGAAGAAAGGCTAAGAGTATTATGTTTAGAAAAGAGAAAGCTTTGGGGTGACCTAATTGCAGCCTTCAAGTAACTGAAGGGAGTCTACAAGAGAAAAGGTGTTCGTGGCAGTGGTCCAATGTAGTCATTTGCCAAGTCTCACCTTATCAGAAACCCACCCACCACCCTCTATTCCAAGGAGATTTTACTCATGTGTCTGGCATGATTGCAGCTCATGTTTCATATTTATGAATAACCTGTGTCATAGCCATCATGGTAAGGTTCACCCCTCTATTAAAGCCCGTCTGTATGTTGCACTCCTTTGTAGGTGTCCTGATGTTTCATGGTCCCATGGAGCTATATGTAGCTCACCCTTTCACTTCTAGTCTAGGTCTACCTAAGCTATTATATTCTTAGCAGTCTTATCTACCTGTTTGTTGTTCCGTTGTTTAGTTGCACAACTCTTAGGCACATGAGCATCTTCACGATTTATATTCAGACTCATTCTCTACCCATGCAGTGATTTCCTGACACATTCCAGCAGCCCAGATGTGCTTGCCCCTGTGTCACCAACTGGTCTTTTTCCATTGCTGCAGCCACCTCCACGGGGCATTAGCCCCCATCCAGGAGCCGACACAGAGTATAGGCTGCTTTTCTCATTCAGTAGTCTCTAGGGCTTGTTGGATGGCTCTCACTTCTGCAAATTGGCTTAAGTTGCCTTCCCCTTCAGTAGCCCCAAGGATTAGTCATGTGGGACTCCACACAGAAGCCTTCCACCTCTGATCATTTCCTACCACGTGACAGGATCCATCAGTAAATAAGAGTAGTAGGCTCTTTCGTTTTCTGCTAACTCATTATATGGCAGTGCTTCTTCAGTGCAAGTCACCTTCTCAGGCAATGACTCAAAATTTCTGACTTCTGGCAGTCCACAGTCTCTTCTAGGATTCCTGGGAAAATAGGTTTTCCCCATTCAGGTTTATTGTGTAGTCAATGTTACCCATTTACTCGACGTAGCACCGGTTTCATGATGAGTTGAGGGGATGTTCCCTTTGAGCATCCAGTGTAGCACAGGCACTCATGGTGCCAAGAGGAGACACACTTCTGTCTCAACAACTTCTGAGGCTTGAACCCTGTCACAGGCTCCTAACATCTTTTGTCAGTTGAAATATATTGGGTATCTGATCCTTGATAACTCCAGCTCCAAAACCTCAGGTCTCCAAGACCTATGGTCTACCTCAGGTTTCTTCTAAAGTTCTTTGCCAGGGGCTCCAGGTGAGATCCCCCTCCCCATATGCAGTGTAGAGGATACTTTTCATGTCAGGCTATGTCTGAACAGGTCCACAAGCTACTGCTGATTCCTGTTTGATCTGCTCAAAGGCCTGTTGTTGCTCAAGTGCCACATTTGAAGTGATTCTTCTTCCAAGTCGCTCAATAGAGGAGGGGCCTACAGGCTGGCTATAGCCTGGAATGTATTCTCCAGAGCCCTGCAAGGCGTAGAAGTACCTTGTGTTTCCTCTTCCTTAGCTGGTGGAGACATAGTTGCTATTTTGTTTACCACTTTTCTCCACATGGCCGTTGTGGAAGGGTCTTTCTTTGGATCTTTAGGGACCCTGTCACTTTTTGGATCACTGTAGATGATTTCCCATATCTCCAATTCTCTCAGATACTGGATACCTTCATCTGCAGTGGTCCACTTCCCTGGAGAGTTCACAAGATCTTCATTGAATGGATTTCTTGTCCTCACACTTGAGAGAAGCCATCTCCAGAGGCTGCAAGTTGGTCCTTCTTCACAAGCCCTCTTTCAAGAAAGATGGGCAGACTATTACAAGATCATGTAAAGAGGACAAGGGGGAAATGGCTTCAAGCTAAAAGAGAGTAGGTTTAGACTAGATACTAGAAAGAAATTCTTTACTGTGGGAGTGATGAGGCAATAACACAGGTTGCCCAGAGAAGTTGTGGACACCCCATCCCTGGAAGTGTTCAGGGCCAGGTTGGATAGAGCTCTGGGCAACTTGGCCTAGTGGAACTGGGGCAGAGGGGTTGGAGCTAGATTGTATTTAAGGTCGATGATCCTTAATCCCAGGTAGTTTTGTGATTCTGTGATTGTCTTTTAAATCTTAGTAATAGGAGTAGTGAAATTTAGCAAACGTCAATAATACTTCTTTTTCTGGTAGTCCATGCCTTTACCCTATTCTATTTTTGCATTAATTTCTCCAGGCTTAAACCTCAATTACACTATGTATTGCCATTGAAAGCCTACAACAGCTGTCATTTCAATGAATCTTGCAGCCCTCCTTTTCTTGGGGTGAATGTGGGTGTGTTGTGTTTTTTATCTTTTTCCCTCCATGGTTACAGGGAAATTCTTAAATGCAGAAGAATCAGGCATTTCTAAGACAAAACTGTGCTGACTTTATAAGTAACTATTTATGATAGAAATAGCACAGAAGACAGAAGCTGGGAAAATATGTTATGGAAAGTAATGGGGCAACCATATTTTATGGAGTGAAATAAAAAGGATTAGGGAATAAGTATGCTACTGGTATATGGCACATAAAGTCAAACCAATTACTACTCTTCCTAGTTCTTTTAAGCCTGAAGATTAAGAAAATTTGGCACTTTTTTCACTTTCTTGTTTCTGAAAAACAAGGGACAGTCCTTTTTTGTCAGTAAATGTAACAACTTTCCCTCATGCATGTGAAATATTTAACAGTTTAGAAAGCATGACAAAGCTAGTTATGTATTAATATTTTTCAGCAGATCAGAGTGATACCATCATTTATTCTAAGTCTACTTCATCATTTCTAGCCTGCAGCTTCTTTAGTAATGAGAATTCTAAGGAAAACAAAGGATTTCCTGTAGTGTTTATCTGACTATGTCAAATTAGAATATTACCTGCAGTTGTTTTCAGTAAGTGTGTAAGTTAGCTTGACACTTTAACTTAGTTATTCAATGACATGCTTTTATAGTCTAGGCAAGTAATAAAAACAGCTTTTTCAAGAGTTTGTGTGTTTTTTTAATAGTATAACCATCCATTTTAACACTGTTCAAAGAGAAAAGTCATGTTTGTGTTTCGCACTCTCAGCCCCTCTTAGTCCATGTGCCAGACAGCAACAAGTGCGCTAAGACAGTTCAGGTTCTCAGCTGTCAAATCAGGCAAAATTCTTCCATTACTCCCATGTATGGAGTCAGGAATCAATGCTTCCTAGAAGTATTAAAATCTAATTAGGGAATGTGTTTTTCCTGCCTTTTTAAGGGAGGATACAAAACATTCACAAAAATGTTGTAAATATTTTTGCAATATTTTTACAACTTGATTCATCTAGAAACATCCAAATGCATCTGGATCTGCATAAAGGAGCAAACGCATGAAGGTAAAGGAGGGCACATAAACATTAATCTATGCATTTTTTAAAACACTCTTCTGTATTTTGTTCCTGTGAAACTCATTGTGAAGGCCTTCCAAAGAAAACAGACACCCCATTTCTGGTACACACACACTGGTACACATAGAGAGGAAGAGTTAAAATATTTAAATTGACTTTCTTCATTTTCCTCCTGTGCCAAAGGTTACTCCCATGATACAACATAGTGCAAGATTTTGATTATTATAGAAGGACTTTTTTGAGACATGGATGGAGATTCTCCTTTAGAACAATCTGTACAGCATTACAAAACCTACAGGTTCTCAAAATGGAGTTTGCTGAAGTGGTGGAAAAGACCATTCTGTTAGTTTCTATCACACAGTGGATTACATTGCACCTTATCAAACATTAAAGATGAGCAGTCTCTTTCTAGAATATCAGCAGATACAGAGAATATCATTGTTATATATAAAAAAGGAACTCCTTCTCTGGTGAATTTTCTATAAATCATTTTATGTAATATACCCTTCAAAGTACTGGTCTAACTTAGGTAATGAATGGCCACAGTAAGAATCTCAGCTCTGTATGAATGCATAATCCCCACCACAAATAACTGCTGGGTACTGGCATTGTGTCCATCAAAAAATTATTAGGAAAGTTTATGGCAACAAATCCTGTCATAAAAAAGTCACAATGTGTTTTATTTGAAACAATATTTCCTCAAAAACACATTTAAAGCATTTTTAAAACCCCTCTCTACAAGACTTAACATGTCCAGTGTAAGTTTTACAGCAAATTTTGTAATAAACTGCAAAAATACCTTCCTAGATAAGCTGAGTTTGCCTTTTAAATTTAACAATAATGGATTTAATGGTAACCAGGAACAATTTTTTTCGTTAGGGACATTGATGTTTTGATAATGAATCCAGTTGTGTATTTCAGGTTCATGTAATTATGAAAAAAATCCCCAACCTTTTAAAATATTTTATTTGTTAAGGGGACTGCAGCATCACTGTTTAAAAAAATCATCTTAATTTTATATTTTCATGAAATTTTTAAATAGAGATTTATATAACTCACTTTGAAAGAGGACTTTATATAATTCACTGTGAAAGAGGACTTTCAATATACTTTTGCCAAGTATCTATCTATTCACTGAAAATTCTTTTAACAAACAGAAACCAAGAAAGAATGCATTATCAGAAAGAGAATGGGTCAGGACAATGTATTTTTTTCATCAGATACTATTTTAGAATTTTTGTTGATTGGAGGAGTTATTTTCATCAACTTTTCTTCTCTACAGCTAAAGTGACCCTGGTGGACAGAGGACACCTGAGACCTGAAAAATCAATTTCAAGATTTTTAAGTGAAATGTAAAAATTGAACGAAATACTATTTTCATTAAAAAATGTTCATGAATGTTTGAAGCAAAAAAAAATTTGCAACATCATGCCTCTGTCTGACAATGTTCTTTTTCCTGTAATGCACCATTATTTATATTAGCATATATCCTAAAAAATTTCAAGTGTACATAAAGAACTGAAGTAAAGATTTAAAACTCATTGGAAAAAGTGTATCTGGACACAAGAGTATATCAGTGTTTCCTTCTCTCAAAGTTCAATGTGGATGTTACTGACTTGTTGCAGAGCCAAACTGGGTGTTATGCTGCAGATGCCTCTGACTGGAGCTAAATGGCTTATCAAATTTAAGCTTCCCTGTGACAACCAAAAGGAGTGTGACACTGAGAGGAAAAGAGCTGACATATGGCTTCATGAGAAACTATTCCAGCTGGAAAACATACAAGAAGTGAATGAATGGTCCTTGTATGTAAAAGTCAATACCAGATAAACGTCTAATTAAAACATTTAAGGCATAAGATTATTACTTTTAGGAGGAAGTGACTCACATGCTGGGTTAGAGATGTGTCCACAGTGAGAGCTGAGACTGAGAAATTCCAATTTCTGAGAAATTTAGGTGTAATTTGAGTGGTACTCTATTAAAAGGCAAGCTGATGAACTCAAACCCCTTGGCTAGGAGCTATGTCTCCCAGACATACATCCTGTAGTTTTCTAACAAGTAGTGTGGGCCTGTTATCTGCTGAATGTGTTTAAACAGAGATGTTCTGAGAAATAAGCTTTCTTTCTGACGGGCTGGCAAAAATATATAGAATTTCCAAGTTTGCACATAGTTCATATCCAAGTTCACTGAAGTCAACACAAAAACTCTCGCTGTGAGACTGCTACCACTTGCCCGTTCACTAATGACACTGGTAAAAATATTTCTCTATCTTTCTTATAAGCCCCCCCCAACTGAAATGCCACAAAAGGCCATTCTGGAGTCTTTTATTCTCCCAGTAGAACACCAATTCTCTCAGTCCTTCTTCACAGAAGAGGTATTCCAGCTCTCTGATCATGTTCATAGCTCTTCTCTGCATACACTCTACGAGTCTATGTCTTTTCAATATTGGGGATCCTGGTGTATACAGTGTAGTATATAACCACTTCTCCTCTTGGCGATCTATTAAGGAAATTCTCTTGTGTGGTCATTCAGATGTCACTCTGGGAGTCAGAGTCACACCATCCAAGGTTTTAGCTGATGGTACCAAAGGCCCTTTGCAGTGAGTGGCTCCAGTGAACCGATGGGGCCCTGTTTGACTCTCTCCACACCTCACACCCACACTGTCCGACAAGTTTCTCTTCCTGGCTTGACCCTGGGTTCCCACAGCAGAGTGAGACCTCTGGTTCTTCTAAGCAATAAATTGTGGAGAAGCAAGAAAGTAAGAGCACTGTCTGGGTGCCCCAGGAGGGACTTTGAATAAAGGAATGCCTGACCTTTGCAGTCATTGCACACTCTCTTCACACATCCTTCATGTCCTTTTCATGTGCCTCTTGGTCCAACTGTTTTATTTAGTCTGGACTCTTCTCACTGTTCTCTGGGCCCTGCAGAGGCTCTGGGTGATGGCTGGCATTCCAGGACTGTGCCCTTTGTTAGGCAGGAGGTCAGTGTGCCTTCAAAGCTCGTTGTTTGGGGCTGCAGCTGTTTCCCACCAGCCAGAGCACAACCTGCAGCTTGCACTCCAAGCTACCTGCACTAGCTGTGTTCCACAACAAATCTATACAATTTAGTAGTAATTATGAAAGTGTAACCTTAGATTAGGTTAATTTATTAACAGATTTCAGATCTTGAGATTTTCATGCATAAGACTGCATTTATTACAGGTAGCTGTGCTTTCTTCTGTATGAAGCAACTCACTAAAGTTGACTTTAAAAAATCTCAGGCAAAAGTGCAGTACAGTTAGCAGTATCCTCATTTACACAGCTGTGAAGGATCTAATTATACACCTTTGTGTGACTTTCATTGTTTGGTTTGTTGTTGTTGTTGTTTTTCGTTAGTTTGTTGGCTTTTTTACTCCAACAGATTTTTAGAGCAAGTTAATTTTAAAACATCTATGTCAAAATAAGCAGTCATGTAGCATGTTTAGTAAATCACAGCCACTACTATGGCAACACTGGAAAACCACTGGACATGCCCTAGCACAAGACCGCACAACTGGAAATCATAGATGACCACTTTGTTTTCAGAAGTACTTTCTTGTCTTTCTTAGATACCAGTATTAGATTCTGGACAGAAGCCCTTTAAAACACACAGCAGAAGATTAATTTGACCAAGCCTGAAAAATCTTTGTTTGCATGCTAACAGATTTGAGATTCTGTGCAAAAGTTTTGTGGACACTAAACCAGTAAATACATATCTACATATATGTATAGATATCTATAGATAGATATATAGGCAGATATAGATGTAGATGAGCCTTCGATAACTTAGATTATAGGTATTGATACTGATATAGCAATAGTTATATCAACCTTGCTTTTCGCAACTGTGAAAAGAATAAACACTTCATAAAATCTCCTGCCACAGAACCAAACATATTGAGATGGCTTTTTATGGAGATATTGAAACAACAACAACAAAATAAAATACACAAGGCTTGCTTCTCCTGAGGGTTCAATTATTTTGAGCCCTGCTAGCAAACTTTGATTGATAAATCTAACCTTTTCTTTCCAGGCAATGGTTTGATCACATAGTGATGAGAAAGAGTTAGAGAATGGAAAAATAATATTTGGATTGTAACAGAATAATAAAAATGCAGAGGATGCCTTTGACTTTTACAAGGTGAGAAATGATTTCCCATTTTGATTGTGTGATGTCAAGACTTCCTTCTAAGAACAGGTAAGTCTGGGCTTTGTATGATCCTATTAAATCAATTTTCAAAATTTATAAGGTTTCTCCAGCCTTCCAACTAGATATTCTTAATACATCCAAAATGAAATTCAAGTTCTAATGGCAACATAAGCTTTTCAGGAGCACAAATAAGTGATGAAACGGTGCAGTGACTGGATTTTATATGTGAAATATGAACTAAAGATGTGAAATATGAGCTCTCCAGGTCCACTGGGAAAAGCAGGCAGCCTTTGTGTCCAAAACAAATGTAAGAAATTTTCCAACTCTACCAATACAAAAAACTGATAATGAATGTCCATCATGACATAATTTGGCACTTCTACATATCTTTTTAATTGTTCATTTACTACATATTTTTTCATTCCCTTCCAAAATACTTCTTAGAAGCCTAAAATCCCTGTCATTAGTTTCTTCAAATCTTCATTTTTGTGTAGAAAAAAGAGAAGTTATCAATCAAACAAAATTAAATTAGATAATTTAGTTTTATCATCATAAATTCCTTTACACAAGATCCTCAGTAGACAAAGAGCTAGACATCTAACCTTGCAAGCAATTCCACCAGAAAAAAAGCAAAAAGAGAGAGAAAGTAGAATTTTGCTTTGAAATATAAGCTCGGAAATAAATCACTGAACAACATTTAAAACTGTGTTCTTTAAATGTTTTCAAATATCCACAAGCAGCTGTAGGAATTTACTTTGAAATGCCAGAATTTTGAGGACTCTAGCAAAATGTTTGACCTCCATTAACTGTGCTCCTTTCTGATCCATAGAATAGTTTTTGCGGTTGGTGAGCATTTTATAATTAATTTTTAAAATACATAATAAAGTTCAGTGAAGAATTAGATATATTATCTGCCTCAATCCACATAATAAGCCACACTTTGGAGAAAAGGGTATTTTATGTATCAGTGTCATAGTAGAGCAGAAGACAGAGAAAAAAGACAGATGCATCATTGCTGGTTTAGGGACAGGATACTGAGATGCAGCTGTGCAAACCTGAATACTGCAGTGAGAGTTGAGCATGGACATGAAAAACGTGGTATTTTTCAGCTTCCAGAACTGGTGTATCTGAATGCTGAAAGCCAAATTAAAGTTGCCCTTAGCAAAGGTATGCCGTTTCAAATGTAATCCTCCCACACAAGCTCTCGCTGCCCTTGCTACACCATATGGGACAGATGTAATTTAGTTCTAATGTTTTAGTTAATGAAATCACTGCTACAGCCTATGAATAACTGCAGCAAATGTGCTCACTGTTAAATAGTACTGTGCTTGCAGGCAAGTGTGGCAAATAGATAACCTGCTACACTTGTACCTACTTCTACAGTTTTTACTGCCTGTTTTTTTTAATATAGAGCTAGATTCCTGAGGAATGGTGTGCATGCGCAACATTTAAAAATTAAGAGCTCAAGCCTTAGATAGAAACTGTAAATCCATTTAGCTCTGAAAAATTTATCCTCATTAACAAAACTGTCAATATTTAGTATCCAGATTATGACATTTCAGCTGCTTTTCTTGGTTTACACACCGAAATGAGAAAATACATATTCAAAAACATAGTAATGCACACATACACCACATATATTCTGCTGTCATCTCTGCAATATATAGTAAATTCGTAAGTATTTTTTTTCTAACAATTTAGGGACTCTATCTTTCATCTCCTAAGCTATCTCCTTGAATTTACTAATGTTTCAACCTCCAAAAAACTTTATGTATCTTGTTTTTAAAAAACAATAATCATCTATGCCAAGACTTTGGCTCAGTTAAATAATTTTTCCATTCTAATTACATTACTTCTAATTATGACCATTTTCTCAGTTTCAGAAAAACTATTTTCAAGCTGATTACAAGAATTATTGGTTTGCATTCTACACGCTAACAAAACTGAGCAATTGTGGCACCAAACCAGAGGTGATAAAATGCAATTTATATTTGGAAAAGCAAATCATAATTTTCCATAGAAATTCAGTCCCAGCAACACCTGAAACAGGTGATGTTCTGCATGATGGCTTGCAAATTCGCAGATTTTAAACACATGAAAAGACGAAGAGAAACCAAAATTTATGCCTGTCATGGTTTAACCCCAGTTCACAACTAAGCCCCATGCTTCCACCCACTCATACCCCCACCAGTAGGATTGGGAAGAGAATTGGAAGAGCAAAAGTGAGAAAACTCATGGGTTGAGACAAGAACAGCTTAACAGGGAGGCAAAAGACACACACACACAGGCAAAGAAAAACAAGCAATTATTTCACTGCTTCCCACTGGCAGGCAGGTGTTTAGCCATCCCCAGAAAAGGAGGACTCCATCAGGTCTAATTATGACTTGGGAACAAAAATGCCATCACTCCACACATCCCTTCCTCCTTCTTCGCCAGCTCTCTATGTTGAGCCTAATTTGGGGAATATGGAACATCCCTTCAGTTATTTGGGATCAGCTGTCCCAGCTTTGCCCTCTCACCTGCCCAAACACCCCAGACTACTCACTGGCAGGGCAGCACAAAAATCAGAAAAGGCTTTGATATTATGCAAACACTGCTCAGCAACAGTAAAACGATTTCTATATTATCAACACTGGGCTGAGCACAAATCCAAAACTCAGCCCCATATTAACTACTGTGAAGAAAGTTACTGTGAAGAAAATTCTAAGCAAATCTAGAACAATACCTCTGAAATCAATATGCATGTTTTAACAGCCCTTATCCAGTACAGATCATGGGAAACTGTGCAGCTGATGACAACATCTGTATCTATTTGTATCATTTTTGTGGATAAAAGCTAACAGCAGCATAGTTGAAGATTTAGGAATAAAAGGGTGGCATAGAGCATTTTTATGGGGTATTGATTCTCCAGAATAAAAGGTCATTTTCTGTATATTGGTTAAGCTCAATACCACCTCCAGCTCCAAACTCCTCAGAAGGCAAGGATTACTTACAAAATTATTACTATTTTAATGCCTTTTTTTTCGTCAGTGTTTAATACTAATGCTGCCAGGAGGAGGACCATGATTGCAGAGTGATGCTCCATTTGTGGGCCCTAAAATCCTAAGGAGCCAGTTGTACCATTTGGATGTTCATGATAAGCACGTGAGGCTTGACAGAGCTCACCCAGAGTACTGAAGGCATTAGTGGGTGCTACAGCAGGACCCCTCTGTCATGACCCATGCGTATGGGACACAATGTTCACTATAAATTATCATCAGGCACCAGACCACATGTCAGGGAGCTCTCAGGCTTTTATTGTACAGTCAGCACCACTCTGGCAATGACCACACTATTTAGACTAAAAAGGTGTTGGTTAACAAGCCCTTACATTTTCACAGTATACTTTCACAAAAGGTGTTAGCTAACAAGACAATAATTTTGTACAGTACACTTAAATAACTTTTCAAGCCCCACAACAAACTCTTCAAAAGATGCTGGCTTATATCCACTATTCAAAGGTGCTGGATAATGAGCCACAGCACACTTCCACAAGGTCCTCACTCTCACAACACAGTTTAGTACAGAGCATGGAGTACACTATGACAGTCGTGCTTTCCTCAGGCAAAGCAAAGAAAGAAAACAAAGAATAGCACCAGTCCTCAGATCCTGCATTGGTCCTGCTGCTTGGATGATCCAGAGCTGGGTTTGCAAGATGAAGAAAAGTAAAAGACAAAGAGATAGGGAAGGTGGTGGGAGGGATGGGGGGAGAGGGGTGAGGGAAGCAAGGAAGGAGGCCCAATCCACACCCTCTTGTAGTTAAGAGGTAAACTCTTGGTGCACACCTCTTATGCAAATAAACTAAGATTTTCTGTGCTGATTTGTTCAGGCATGCACAGCCAGCCCATCTCCAAGAGAGGGAGCTGTGGGGGGCTGGGGGGGAAGAGAACACAAATCTCAAGGGAGAGCATGAACTTGGCTTACAGCAGTGCTGATCCACCTTCACGAGACTTTCTCCTTCTGCAGCAATCCTCAGAATCTTTGAGACAAAACATCCTTAGGTTTGGTTGTCTATACCAGCTGAAGCATCTACCAAAGGTCTTGGGACCCTAAAGAGGTCTCCACTGATTGAAAGCTAGCAAATGTCATTACATTTACAAGAATGGCATGAGGGGAGATCCAAAGGAGCAGATTAGTCTAACCCCTACCTAGAAAAATAATGGAGATGTATTGGGATCCTGTTGAAAGACATGTTAAGGACAATGAAATTATCAGGCATCATCAACATGGGTTCACAAAGGGGAAGTCTTGTCTAAGTAATCTGATATGCTTCTATGCCAAGGTGTGCTGACTGCAACACCAGCAGGAAATTAAACTCAAAATAAGCCATTCTGCTTCCCCTGCCTCTCCTGTTAAGGGAGGGACAACAAAGCAGAATCTATGGGTTGAGATGACAACTTACTAAAAGTACAAAGCCATGAAATACGACATGCACAGTAACAACAGCAGAGAAGTTGATTTATCCACAAAAAGGTGTTCACCCCTGGCAACAAAAGAAGATGGTGGATACTCCTTGCAGGTCGTGTCCGCACGGCTTCTTCCCCAGACAAAGACAATATGATTCCAAAGACAATATGATGACTGTTCTTGCACACAGCCCATATGGCCATCCGGAGCAAGGGAAAGACAGTGAGGAAGCTCCTGTTGCAAATTTTTCCCACATCCCAATCTGAATTTTTTTTTTTTAAGTGACAAAATAAAGCCCCTATAAATTAGATAATCTGAGTAGGGGTCCGCTTTTCTCAGTTCTGAGTGGGTGCCTCCACCACTGCTTCCAAAACTCTGCTGCATTGTGGGGTCACCCCCACTGGTGCTTTCCTGGAGCAGCCTCCCCGCCAGCCCTGGTGATTCAGCACTACAGTTCATACTTGGTTTTGCTGCTGTCCCTTTCAGCACCAAGGTCCATAACCACACTCTGGAGGCAAAACAGAAGGGGCGAATGGCAGGGAGGCAGAGGCACCAAGTCCACTGGTGTTGATGCCCTGGTAAGGCACCCCAGCTTTCCCTGCCAAAACCACGCCCGCAAGGATGATGTGGATGCTTTCGAATAACAACTCTATAACACCCACATGGCACTGAACTCCACCCCCTCT
>NW_005054323.1:1761936-1762927 GCF_000277835.1 Geospiza fortis
AGGGAAGGTGGTAGATGGAGCTTTTCTGAATTTCATTCAGGCTTTTGATCTCTCCTTCCTTCTGGACATGTTGTCTTACTGTGCAATGAGCAAGCACACAGCAATCTGTGTGAACTGTTAGGAGGGCTCAAGCAATTGTCACAAAAGGAGTCACATCTGGCTGGTGGCCAGTCACCAGTAGAACTCCTCAGGGTTGAATTCTAGGGTCAACTTTGTTTAATACTTTTTTCAATTATCTAAATTAAGAATTTACATTTTCAAGTTTGATGGTGATACTAAAATGAGAGGTGCTGTTGGCTCTCTCAATGGATAACTGGGGGAGCAGTGTGTGCAGAGCAGCCCTGCAAAAGGGGTCTGGGGGTGCAGGTGGGCAGCAGCTCAGGGTGAGCCAGCAGTGTGTGCCCGGGCAGCCAGGAGGGCAAACCCCACCCCGGGGTGCAGCAGACACAGCATCACCAGCTGGGATTGGGATCATCCTGCTGGATTCAGCCCTGGTGCCCCTCACCCTGAGTCCTGTGTGCAGTGCTGGGCCCCACACTTTAATTTAAGAACAGTCCAGAGGAGGACAACAAATATGGTGAAAGGTCTGGAAGGTATGTCCTGTGAGGAGCAGCAGCTGAAGACCCTGGGTTTGACAGGTTTGAAAAGAAGTAGGTTGTGGAGTAAACTGATGGCTCTTTGCAGTTTCCTCAGCAGAGGACGAGGAGAGGGAGGGGCTGATCTCTTCTTCCTAGAATACAATGCAGAAATGTATGAGAATGGCTCAAAGCTGTATAAGGGGAAGTTCAGGTTTAATATTGGGAAATAATTCTTCTATGTTTCACCACAGAGGGTAGTGAAACAATGGAATAGACTTCCTGGAGAGGTAGATGGTGCTCATTTTACATGCACCAAAGTGTATATCTGTGCCTCTTGGACAGCTTGTGTGGCAAAATTTTGGTATGGGAGATGGCGGGGTGGGGGTGGGAGAGGAAAGCAGGAATGGCTATAT
>NW_005054323.1:1762937-1790484 GCF_000277835.1 Geospiza fortis
GTAACTTTCTGTACTTCCAGCGTAGAAGCTACTGGGTAGCTTCTGTAAGATGTTGCTACTGCCAGCCCACTCCAGTATTGTCGTGTCACTCACCAAAGCTAAACCTATCAGCCACAAGTAGTGCTTCTTATACATATTTTAGAATGGGGGAAAAAAACTGCTTCAAAACAGTCTATACAGAGAGAGGAGTGAGAATGCATGAGAGAAATAGCCCTGCAGACACCAAGGAATATGGAGGACGTATTCCAGACACTAGAAGAGAGAGTTTCTCCTGAAAGGCATGCTGAAGACCGTAGTGAGGCAAGCTGTCCCTCTGCAGCTCGTGGGGGATCCCATGCTGGAGCAGATGAGTGCCCAAATGAAGCTATGACCCATGGGAAGTCGGGATTGACATAGGCTTTTGTCAGTTTAGAGACAGGAGCCCATGATGCAGAGCGCTTCTGTTGGCATGATGTATGAACCCACAGGAGAGCCACGCCGAATTAATCTGTTCCTGAAGGACTGAGCCCTCTGGAAGGGATCTGCACTAGAGCAGTTAATGGAGAATGAGCCCATGGGAAAAAGTCATTTTGCAGAAGTTTGTGGAGGACTTCTGGTGAGGAGTCCTCCCCCTGAGGAGGAAGGAGAAGCAGAGACAACATATGAGGAACAACATCCATTCCCAGTTCTCATCTGATTTAAAATTTCTGACTCCTTAACTGAAGAAAACAGAAGTGTGAATTAAATGAGGTAGATATTCCTCACAACAAAAGCAAAAGAAATTCTGTTTGATAAAATATATGCTAAACAAGACAAGTCAGACAAACTGTCCATATGAAGCAGTCATCATTTTTGCAATATAACACAAGACGCTGAAGTCTGATTATCTGAAGTGACTTTGCTTCTCTCTTCAATGAAATTTACTGGAAGCTTTGCCCATTATGTAATTTCTGTATAAGAATCCAGTACTCTGAAAAAAATTTGAATTTGTCCAATTATATCTATAAATAGTAACCTGTTTCTCATTATATTCTGTAGTTATTTTCTTCAGCTGAAGAAGACAGAATTTTATTGCCACCTTTCAGAGGTGTTGCAAAGTTTTAAAAACTGTGAATCATAGGCTATGAGCTGCTCATATCTTCTGATCTCTCTATCACTTGCTGTTGCCCCTGTTTTCATAGAGGAAGATCTCTGCACCTACTCCCAAGAGTGGTTCAATACTGCTTGTTTTCAATGAACTGTTGTGAGGGGAGTTTCCGGCTCTCACTGTGATATGTTAGCAGAATCTCTCTGAGCAAAAGGCTCCTGTCTTGCTGGCTTTCAGACAATGACAACTTTCAAAAATATTGTCATCTCTGTGCCTAAAGCTAAGTGTCATCTTAGTTTTGTTGTTTTAAACAGTGCTGACCACAAACTCCTCTACAATGATATTTTGGGTCCCATAGTATTGTTAATACTTGATATGTACTTTTATAGGATGCTTGTTTTCCCAAAATCAACTTCAGGCCCTACTTTGTGCCAGATTGGTGGGCTTTAGGTCCCTCTACATAAGTGGTTCTGCTTGCATCATAAGTAAACTTTTTTTTCAGCATCCTAAACAGAAACAAGTTAACAAGTTAAAAGAATTCTTATGTCCTAGGGAGTCTGTTGTCTAAAGCTACAGCAACATGAATTTAAAATTCCTTTTAAAGCCTTTTAAAGCTGTTGTACAATATAATAATGATTTGATTAAGAATACCAAACATGAATCTGATTTCAAAGTTACTTTGAGTACAAACTTACTTCTAGTTTTGTCTGTTAATGGTCATTGCTCCTCCAGTAGAATAATTAAATGTACAAATGTTCTGACCATTTATGTAATTCTTACAGAAAATATCCCAGTTTATCAGGGAGTTTACAATATACTTCTAATAATTAAAATAGCCTGGTTTGCTAGATCTGACTGGTGATTGAAGGGAATGGGAGGAATAAAGGGAATTGTCATTATTCTCACTTCTAGGAAATTCAGGTTCCTTAAAATGTGGACTAGATAGTTATCATGTCCTTCTGTAGCCAAGGCATGCTGTGATTCAAAAATACTTCTTTTATCTTTGTGATCTTACCGTACTAGTTTGGGATTCCAGAATTCGAAGTTACAGATTTTTAAAACAACTAGGATGGGAAATGAAGAAGTTAACAAGGTCAACAATTTCTGCATGATTCTTAATCCAACAGTAAAAAATGGCAATTTTATATGAATTTTCTGGGATGAGAATAGTGAAGGAGTCAAGTTGTCGTCCCAGGTTCTTTCACCTGGTGTGCAAGAGCCAATCAACACACTGAATCAAGATATTTAATTTAATTAAAATTCTGCCGAATCAGGCATTTAGCACAGTCAGTGCACCTTTTAGGAAACAAGTGCTGTCTTTTATATTAAGAAGATAACAAAGAAACAGCTGCGCAGAAAAAGGTGATTGTTCACTCACCCTATAAAAAAAATTCTCACTGTGCATGTGGTGGTCTTGGTCCTTTTTGTAATACTATAATTTATACATACAAGTTTCCCTGGGGGGTGTTTATAATTACCTAAGGTAACTTCAGATTGTATTTTCATTCTATCAGATATCCCCAAGTTATTCTGTTGCAGTCTCCATTTGAATCTATTTGAAAAATTAGTTAACAATGAAATGAGTATTCTGCTCCTGTGGATTCTTCATTCCATTCTTTTCCTAGGGACTCTTTATTACTCCCTTGCTTCTGCACCTTCTTGTCATAATTTCAAGACCAAACCATAGCTGCAGTGAACTATTTTGTGGCTTTTTAACTTCATCCAACATCAAAGTCACCAGCTCATCTTGAAGATTCTACCAAAATGTGACAGAGAACAGAAGTGCTCTGAATTTCAGAAGTGCTCTCTTTGGGCTGATTTGTAGATTTGAAATAGAATCGACTTTTGTTTTGGTATTCTGTAATGAATGGAAATTTTTAACTGAGATGAACAAGAACAGAAGAAGATAAAATGAGCACAATAATACATAACATTTACTTCCTGCCTTGTGTTTGGAGAAGAGCTTTTGCAACCCAGGTTCGCTGCTCTTTTCAGAGTAATGGCATTGTAGGTGCTCATCCCAATTCATCTATAAACTTTATAGATGCTTTTATATTGTAACAAGGAGGAAGTCACTGAAAAGTATTTATCTACTGTGTTCACTTCAGAGAAAAATGAATATGTTGACCTTCCATTCCTTCCCCAATTAGTTTTCTTCTTATCAAAGGATGGCAGCATTTAGCACAAGGATAAATGCCTGCATTTTTGTGAGGAATGCAGACAATGTTGTCATGAACAAATAGCCTCCAGGAGGAAAAAATGGAAGCCTTTCAAAAGCCTTAATGTGTAAAAGAGGCCATTTCAGTGAACCCAGCACTGTATGTCAAATGTCTAAATAAAGGAGAAAAAAGGCCTTTGGAGAAATATTTTTCCTACTACCCTGAACTGCAGTGTTTTTACTGGAGAACTAAATGCACATGTCAGTGATAAAATTTTAAAATGCTCTGTTTATTCTTATGCAATATGCATTTTCCTACTTACATTTATCATACCAGTTATTTTCTTAATTATTCATGATATTTAGAGACTGATAGCAAAAATAAGCTTCCTAAAGAAGCATCTAAGCTGAACTGTAGGTATATTTTTTTCCTACGCTCTATCTCTGACTGAGGACTTCATTTCACCAAAATTTCTTTTTTTTATCCTTACTCCATTAGAATCAAGGTAACATACCCCCTGAAATAGCTTTGAAACGTAATAATTCCAAAAGTAATAAAAAAATATAATTTGTATTGTTCTGATGGGAAAAGTATATTTCCCACTTATGTAGTTTGGGAAAGTAATTGCATCGTTTGGAAGCTACAGAAGATTTGATGTTATTGCTGTAGCTTCTGTCTGTAAAACTTTGTGTTGATTCTCCCCATTTTTTTTTCCTTTTATGGGTCCAAATTTTTGAATATCTGGTGAAAGAGTTACAGGAATCCATGGTGTAAATGCTCACTCATAGAAAAAGAAATCTATTTTTAATAACAAATCTTCCAAAACAAATGTTGGAAATTTTGTGTTGGTTTCTGTGTGTTACTTTCTTTGCAGAAAAATAGTTACTGCTTTAGCAGCTTTTATCACCATATGTGTACAATAAGTAAATGAACACAATAATGAACACATAAAAGAAGGCTAAACCCACCCAGCTTAACAAATCCATTCTCCCACCTGCTGTGTGCTGGAACATGAACAGAGCATTGTTTGGATCATAAGGATTAGTGAAATAACAGTCTTGGTGAACAACATGGTCATGTGGATAAAATGATTATTTCTTAACATCAGTGCATGATAGCTGGAATACCATTGATTGTACTTACTTAATGCATTATTCTAATCCAATGACTGTGGGAAGTGTATAATTATTTCAGTTGAACAGATCAACAATTATACACAAAATAAAGTTAAGAATATTTTGTATAAATGAGTTGTGATCCTCCTTTTTTCCTCTTTCGTTTAAAATGAAATTACTATAATTAAAGTTTTCCTTACAAGCCATTTCTCTTTCAATAGCGTTTCTCTGTATGAAATGAAGACTATAAAATATCTTTACTAGTAGAACTGAAATAAGCTGGGATCATTGTTAGCTGCCCTGTTTATACTGAAGTTATACAGCATCAAATTTCAAAAGTTATCACGATTGCTATTCTGTGATATTTTAACACACAATAGGACTTTGACAATTGAATCCATGATGCAAAGAGTTTCATCACTACATCATTCCTGTGTGTTCTGCTAGCTCAGTGTAAATTTTAACACACAATTGTAACCTTTAACTATTCCTACTCTTTTCCATCTTTAGAACTGGGGTAGCAACCGCTTTTAAGGATTGCGACATTAATTAGTGAGACTATTGAAAACGAGTTAGGAATATTTCTACACAAAACATTAACAGTCTTCCATTCATATTCTTCTAAAAAGTCCAAAGTCTTTCTTTCTTACACAGTGTCTTTTATCCTAGAATCATAAAATACTTTGGAAATGACATTTAAAGGTCATCTAGTTGAATGAGGAAGTCAGGTTGCTCAGAGCCCTGTCCAGCCTGACCTTGAATGTTCACAGGGATGGGATATCCTCCATCTCTCTGGGCAACTTGCTACACTGTTTTATGACTACCATCATAAAAACTTCTTCCTTTCATCTAATCTAAACCAGCCCTCTTTTAGTGGAGCCTTGTCCTGTTGCCACAGGCTCTGCTGAAATATTGATCCCCAACTTCCCTGTAAGCCTCCCTTAAGTACCAGAACGCTGGAACTCTTAGATATGGTTCATTAACTCTTTCTTAAATTTCAATTTCTTTGAAATATCTTTGAATTTTTAAAATTTTAAGTTGTCTTTGATCCATGTCCAAAAAGGATCTTATGCACACGACAGGTAGCATAGTTCTTACTCTATGGTGATTCATAAAAATAATAGGAAGGAGGCAATGTTCTTGGTCTTTTCCCTAGTTTATAGATATTCAGGTTCAAATTTATTCTGTAATGTTTCCGGGCCATTTTACATTACAGTCATTGAGAGCCTCCCAACATGAATTCTTTTGTTATCACTATTCAAAACAAAGGTATTATGCATTAATGAAAAATAAAACCAGTGGAGAAGCTTAACACTCTGTAGTAGATGGAAATAGCAATAGAGCACCCTGGTTATACTCCTTAGTATTTACTACATAGTATTTGGAAGGAGAACCCTTCTGAGTTCCATGGAGCAAGATCTGAAAGGTATGTTTGGGAAGAGAAGCAGAACCATCAGGTACAGTTTGCACTCTGTCATGTGAAATGAGTGGACTGCCAAAGGTATCCCAAATGAGTAGTGTTCCCAAAACAATTATTTTTCTCCTCCTAAGAAGTGATAACTTTTTTGTAAGGAAGAAAGACACAATATCCACCTTTTGGCAATGAGACATCAGCATGCAACTCTTATGTCTCTTATCAATGTTCTCACTTTTCTATCTTCAGCATGACAGAAGGATTTGCTCAAGTTTGCTTTGCTGCTGTGACCTCAGTTTCTTTGCCATCACTATTGCTATTACAGTTAATGCAGGCCCTAAACACATTCTGGTACATTGGAGCAGACAGATGCATGTAGATCATCTATACAGCAGGCAAAGCTATAGTTGGATTTAGGCAATAGGGTAAAACAAATGATTATTTATTCTTAAAATTTTTCCTGAAGATCCTTTTCAGAGGATTGTGGCTCGGGGATACACTGTGTGGACAGAAACATTTACATACTAGAAAAGGGATGAACCCACACCTGAAAGATCCTGTAGAAAAAGACTACTAGTCTAAGCTGATGTATGTTTCAAGACATATTTAGTTTATAGAGGGAGAACCAGCACAATCACAAGACACTGGAAAGTTGTGTCTCAGAAGAGGATGGTGAGGTTGGGCATTCAGATGTCTTCTGAAAGGAAGCTGTATATTTCAAATGCCTTGTCTGAATGAAGACTCACTGAAAGGAGCAATTCTAGACTCAAGCACAAGTAGAGAATGCCAAAGGACTTATCTATCATTTTTAATTGATTTCAATTGATTAGTTTAAAGCAGTAAAATGTAAATGAAAAAATAAAAATACTCATTTTCTTCACACAATTCGTACTTAATATCCTTTTTTTCCAGTATTCCTCTGATCTTATGCTTTAATTATTTTTGTTTCTGACAATGTTTTTAATATCTGCAAACAAAATCAGATAATTTATGCAATGCTTCTGAGATCCTAAATCACACTTTAACTCAACTGTATTGAGCCAAGGTATATCCTATACCCTTAAAGGCCTGGAAAATAACAACCAACTTCACGCATGTATTAGCATTGACAGAAAACCACTTTAATATCACAGTCTTACATCCTGAAATGCACCAAACAAGTTCACACACTGTTTTGCCTTTTGTTAAAAATTAATTATGATGAAGGTACCAATCTGAATTTTTACTTTAGCATTGCACTTAAATTTGAATTCTTACAATGTAAAGGTTACTGAAGGTGCAGTGGCTTCAAAACTATTTATGTCTAGTGGCTAGCCCTCAATTTTTCTAATTCATGAGTAAAATTTGGAGATTATTCCCTAATTTTGTAAAAACCTTTTAAATCTGACTTAGAATGATGCTGGCATTTAAGTCAACAGATGTTAAAATCATTATATGAAATACTATCCTTATGGTTATTTTTGGATTATATTTGAAAATTAGAACTGAACATTGAACTTCAGAATTACCAAGGAAACTAGTAACTAGTGTCAATACCACTATTAAAACTGTAAAATTCAGCAATGTAAAATAAATCTTTCACAATTAAAGCTTTTTTCTTATTTTCATTTATTATGAAATACCACTGGCTGTGACTGGAGAAAGTAAGGTGTCAAAGTCTCAAGAAAAGTTTTGTTCCTTGTATTTTTATTTCCAAAGAAAGATGGGAATGGCAGGCTATCAAATAAAGAATTGCTGCCCTAAAATTGCACTTTATCATGTCATTGGGTCACTATATGTTAGTGTTGGATTGTGTGATATGATAACACATTCATCAGAATGCAAATTTTTTGTGATAGTGCCACACAAGTTTGATTATTTTGATTCACATTAAAATAGCTGTACTGCTGTTCTAGCCCTCCCCTTTCCCCCCCCAGTAGTTAAAAATGCTTTTAAAGATATTTGGAGATACATCAACAATTTGTGAAAAAGTAAATATTTTCTTTGTAATTCCTAGCAATGTACAATTTTAATGCTCTTTTACAAGTAAAGTGCTATATTCTCAGAATCATTCAAGCTGGAAAGGACCTCAGGAGGCCTACAGTCCAGCTATTTGCTATAAACAGGGTCTGTGTTTGAATTCAGGAAGGATTGCTCAATGCATTATCCAATTGGGTCCCGAAAACTTGGGACAGGAATTTCTCAGTCTGTTTGGGCACGCAGTTCCATCACTTAATTAGTCCCATGGGGAAAAATATGTTCTCATCTATAATTGTAGCCTCTTTTTCTTAGCCCAACTCCTTGTTCATCTCTGTGTAAGAGCTGAAAGATTGCTTTTTGTTCTGTTCCTCCTCCAAGGTGAACAAACATTAGTTCCACAACTTCTGCTGGCATGATAAATACCCCAGGCATTGACCATCCTGGTTGCCTTCTGCCAAATTTGTTTCAGTTTCTGGACATTTTTCTTGTACTAGGTGGCCCCAGATTGGTTGCTGCATTTAGATGTAGATGCTTCATTAAGTGCTGAGAAGATGGAGATAATCACCAGCCTCAACCTCATGTCACTTTTCACACGGAAAATGCACTGCTGGCCCTTTGGCCCCTACTCACCTTGATGCTCCCCATGGTTTCCAGTCCATCTCCACAGAAGTTCTCACTGACTGAACCATCTCCAGCATGTGTCACTGTCAGGGGCTCTGCCTGTCCAAGGCTCAACCTGTGTCATTGTTGAATTTCATCAGATTCTGTGTGGCCCATTCACATATGTGATGGTTGTCACAAGGGTTTTCAGGTGAAGGAAGAGACGAGAAGGTTGACTCCATTATCAGAAGGCTTGATTTATTATTTTATGATATATATATTTACTACATTATAACTATACTACAAAAAAAAAGAAAGGAGAGGTTTCCAGAAGCTGCTAGCTACCTAAGAATAGAAAAGTAAAGAATGATAACAAGGCAACTCTCTCCGACAGACTGCTAGAGCTAGCTCTGCTGTGACTGGTCACTGAACCAAAACATCCACACCAGACCAATCCGGATCACCCTGTTGCATTCCACAGCAGCAGATAATTATTGTTTACCTTTTGTTTCTGGGGCCTCAGCTTCCCAGAAGGAAAAAATCCTAAAGAAAGGATTTTAGTGAAAAGGATATCTACAACACACATATCCAACCTAGGTGTCTCTGAATGCCAACCCTGCCTGCAACTGTGTTCGTTTCCCCAAGGCTGACATCCACAAACTCACTGACGGTGCACTCTGCTGGCCCCAGGACAAAACCTTGCAACAGTCCACTTGAAGCCAGACTCCACGTAGAGATCAAATTATTAATTTCTACTTTTTGAGCCTAATGCTGAAATCAGTTTTCCAGTCATCTACCTGGCCTTCCATATAGACCTCAACAGATGTTGCGGTGACTGTGTTGAAAGAATTCCTACAGGTGGAGTAGATTACATCTACCATTCTTCCATCATCTGCAAATACAGTAATTTCATTACTGAAGAAAATTAAGTGTTCAGGCATGATTTAAACCTGGTACTTTCAGGCTGATTTCCCAAATATCCTCTTTTCCATGTACTCAGAAATGGGCTCCAAATCGGTTCCATCCATGATTTTCCCAGAGACTGAAGTAAGACTGACAAGTTTGGACTTCTTTGTATCATTCTTTTAGTATGTTTCAAAGACAATATTTGTCTTTCTCTAGGTATCACAAAATTTCCCCCATTCCCATGACATTTCAAAGATGACAGGGATAAGCTTTGAAGGAACATTAGACTCCTTCATCATCTTCAAATGCAAACCTCTAGGCACATACAGGACAAGTAGGTGATCTGAGATAGTCAGCATGGCTGTACTGAGGACGAATCGTGCCTGACCAGTCTTGCGGCTTTCTGTAGTGGAGTGATCGCAACAAGGGAAGACTGACCAATGTCATCTACCTAGTGTTCTGTTAGGCCTCCAACATGGTCCCGCATGTGATCCTCTTCTCCAAATTGGAGAGATATGCATTTGAAGGCTGGACAGTTTGGTGAGTAAGGAACTGGCTGGATGGAGGCAGGCAAAAGGGTGTGCCCGGGCTCTGTGTCCAGGTGGAGCCTGATGAGAAGTGGTGTCCCTCGACATTTTGGAACTGGCACCCTTTAATATTTTCATCAATGGCTTAGACAGGGATCAAGTGTTACATCAGCAAGATTGCAAATGACGCAAGATTGACACAACAGAAGGGTAGGATGCCATTCAAGAGGGCAAACAAAACCAAAAAGTGGGCCCATGAGACCCTCATGGAGTTCAATAAGCACAGTGCATCTCGGTCGGAGTGATCCCATACCTGAATATAGTCTTGGAGATGAACTTGTTGAGAGCAGCCATGCCGACAATTACTTGGGAAGTGGCAGTTTTCTTGAGGCACAAGAACATGAGCAGACAATGTTTACTTGCAGCCCAGAAAGCTAAACACAACTTGGGCTGCATCAAAAGCAGCATGGCCAGCATGCTGCGCTAGAGAGGTGATTTGTCCCCTTTAATCTGCTTTCGTAAGACCCCACCTGGAATATTGCATCCACCTCTGGGATCCTCAGCATAAGAAAGATGCTGACCTGATGGAGTAGGTCCAGAAGAGAGCCATAAAGAGGATCTGAAAGCTGTGAAGACAGGCTGAAAATTGTTTTTTAGCCTGGAGAAGCGAAGGTTCCAGCAAGATTCTATTGAAGCCTTTCAGTAGGTGTCTTGTAAAAAGGTGGGAGAGGAATTTTTACAGGTAGTGATAGGGTAAGGGGGAATGGTTTTAAACTAAGAGAGAAGAGATTTAAATTAGATGTGAGGAAGTTCTTTACTCAGTGAATAATGAGGCACTGGAATTAGTTAAGCAGCGAAAAGGTGGATGCCACATCTCTGGAAGCATTCAATACCAGGTTGGATATAGCCCTGAGCGACCTGATTACGTAGATGGTATCCCTGCCCATGGCAAGGAGGTTGGATCTAAATGGATCTGTAAAGTCCCTTCCAATCTGAAACATTTTATGGTTCTATGAAACCTCATTCCGTTGACTAGACTCTGGACTTGCTTTTCACTAAATTTGACAGCTCCTCTCCTGCATGAACCCTGCCTTTAGGCACAAAGACCTGAAACCTTGCTGGTAAAGATTGAGGTAAAATTATTGAGTACCTGCACTTTATCTATTTCCAGCTATTTTCACTGGATGAAATCAGTCTTCCTGTTCAGCACTGGGTCCCCATTTTTATTGTATACTCTTTCACTGCTAGTGCAGGGATAGAAGTTTTCATGTTGAGCCTCAAAAAGGAGCCTTGTGTTTCCTAACAGTAATCCTGCATACAATCCTCCTTTGTAGCCTGTTCTCACAACTCCTTTTTTACAACTCCTATTTGATACTTAACCTGAGTTATGTATTCCACCTTTAGCCCAGCCAGTGTCCCAAGTAATCTTCATATTTTCCCGAGTAGCACGGTTGCTACGTAGACTGTACCATCCCCAGCTGGTTCTTCCTTCTTCGCAGGTGTTGGGTGCAGTAGAGCTTCTGCCATTTCCTGATTCATCCAGCAAACATGCAGTTTTTCTCAGAACTCTCTAACACCCTCATCCCCTCTTTTACTTGTGTCCCAATGAATTGCCCTTGCAGCAGATGTCAGGGAGGTTAATATCTCCTGTAAACCAGGGAATAATGATACAGAGACTTCCTTGAGTTGCTTAAAATGGAACTTTGACTACTCCTTCATTTGATAGGGTTGTTGATAACAAGCTCTCACCTCAAAACTAACCTTCCTTTTCTCTCTTATCATCCTAATGCTCATAGTCTTAGTCAGCCTAATTCTTATTCCATGACTTAGCCTAGGATGCTCAAGATGCCTATTCACAGGTAGAAAGACCCTTCTCGCTACCATTCCCTTCCTGAGAAGTTTATATTGATCCCTTATAGAGCTGCAGCCATACAGTGTGTTAAAGCACCCCGTGGCTAGAACAGTGATGTTATATTATGGTACTGCATCTCATGTGAAGGTCTCACACTATCTGTTTATTTGTCTGATTTTTCACAAAATGCTTTCCGCAATCTGAGTTGTGTAAATAAAAAGAATTTTACCACCACATTTTTCCAGAGACTTCATGTTCAATCATAATAAGGTTTGTGTTCTGAGCACACAATTACCTCTAACGCTGCAGATCTGTCTTCAGATTTTCCAATAGCATACTCCAAAAAACCCAGTGAAAATAACACAAGTTGATGCTAAATTCTCTGATGAATACAACTAACATTTCTAATATTTTTAACGACTCCACTGAAAATAGTTCTGTTATCAGTGCAAGATATTATGACTAAAATTCTAGTCATGGGCTGAAATTATGATTGCACTGGGAAGGCTCAAGGCTCTGAATTTTAAGAAGGACCTTTACAGACTGGTGTCTTGGTTTAGGACAATTTGAGGGGCAGACACTCCAAAATTAATTACCTCCTCTTTAAGTTTTAACTACTTCTGTAAGTTTTAACCACTTCCTTTTCATTCAACAAAGAGAGATAAATGTCAGTAGATATAAATGAAAAAAAAAATAGCAGTTTACAAAAATTAAAACAGCAACAGGCAAAAAAATAATAGTGAGAATAACTAGTTACAAATTTGCTAAATCTCTCAGACCTCCAGAGAGCCTGCTAGACAAAGAGAAAAAATATGGCAGGGAAACCCCTCCCTAAGATGGCACCTGTTTCTATGATATTTTTTGAAAAATCTCTTTGCCAGGATTTCTTCTTCAAGGAAGATGAGAAGCCTCAGCTACTCCATGTTTTGCTGCTCTGGAATGTAGTCTGGAGATTATTTATCTAAACATGTGAATTGTTTTAACTTAGTGACTAATCACTGCTTGCTGTGTCAGACTCTTTGAGTCAGTCACAGGTTTTATTATTTATTCTTTTTAAGCCTTCTGATGTATCCTTTCTCTGTCTTTAGTATAATTTTAGTATAGCATTCTTTTATATTATATATCATAAAATAATAAAATAGCCTTCTGAGACATGGAGTCAGATTCATGTCTTCCCTCATCCTGGGGACCCTCCCAAACACCACAGGCACCCTCCACAGAGGACTTCATGATCTGGGCAGCAAAGGCAAAAAAAATGGCAGACAAGACCCATTCAGCTCAGCCTTCAGCCACAGGAGCTTATGAAGGTGTTCTGGTGGCAGAAGGAAGGTGCTGGCATGGCCTGGGAGCTGCAGCCCTGCAGAGCCAGCCTGGCTGATCCCTTGTGGCTGTGAGTGGGTGAGGTCAGTGCTGCCCCTCCGGCTGCCCGCTGGGCACCCCCGGCCAGTGCTGCTCCCTCGGGTCACTGCCCGACGCAGGAAGGATGAAACACCCTCACTGAGCACCAAAGAATGGCGGCCTGTCCCCAGCTGGCTCTTGCTCGGCTCCACAGACTGGGAAGTTCCCTCTGAAACAGAGCTGGATTGTGGAATGCAGCTTCTTGGGTTGCTGCTATTTCTGCTAGGAGATCTGTGTGAAGCAACCTCCTCAGGAGCCCCAAGGCAAAAAAAAAGGAAGCTTCAGCCTTGCACTATGTCAGTTTTCCCTGCAAGAATGAAAAGGCAAGAGCCAGAGAGCTTCTATCTGAGTGCTCCCAACCTTAAAAAGGAACCCTGGGGCCAACCCACTCCACGACACCATTTCTAGATAGCTAACAATTTTTGGCATACAACATAGCAGAGATAGGTATGGATTTACCATAACATTTTGGATTATCCATGACAATAGGTGAAAAAACAGAGAAAAATCATGTGCTTTATGGTCAAAGATTGAATATGTAGAGTTGCAACAGGAAAGATGTTGATTATTCCTAAATGAACAGTAGTAGAGCATATTAATTATCTTGTCAGTTATTTCCTGAGCTTAGTTCTCTGTATGTCACAGGAAAACTCATTTCAAGTTCGTCGGGATTGAGGTGATTATCTACACATCCATCAATCTGATTGCCAGGGAAGTGGCAAAGTTGTTTCCTTCTGAATTCAAAAGTAAATGTTCTAAACTGGTTTAAATAGGCAACCAGGAGTTGTTAACATGCCCCTCCTGACATTCGAGTACTTTTAGAAAAGTAAATTGTAGCTCTGAAAGGACAGAGCTGTCCTAAAATGGGTATGTGACCTACTGAAGCATCTTTCAGGCAGATTTCTGCCAGATTCACTATGCAGAGCTTTGAACAGCCTTCTAGAAAGTAATCTGCTTGTATTTGGCTGGTGTTTCTAGATATGCAGGAGAACAGAAATAACCTAAACCTATTTTTATGGTAAAAACATTTGAAAATTGCTCCATGTAAGAGCAATCCACCCTGTCTTCCATGAAATAAATTATTTTTAAGGCAATACAGTTGCTGTGAGAAGTGTAAACAATATTTACATCAGCTACTTAATCCCTCATCCTCAGTATGCTTATAAAAGTATATGCTTGTAAAAACATACGCCTTTTTTTCTTTTTCAAAGAAAAAGACAGTGAGGTACCTTCTTTATCCTTTTTTTTACATCATAGTTCTCTGAAAAGCAAACAAGCTCTCCCACTTCTTACAAACCCCAGCCTGGAAGCTCTTTTTCACCTATTTTATACAACATCCCCATAGTGGTTGCATGCTACAGAATATTCCAGTTTGAAAGAGGTCAATGTCACTCTTTAATCAATTGCAAGGATCACTCCTATGTCACCTAAGACTTAATTCTCTTGTCCCCACAATTGCTTCAACTAAATGTTCTGTTTTCACAATACTGCAGGCTCTCACTGCCTCAAGGAGTGAGGGAGATTGGAGCAGAGACATCAAACTAATGTCTCTGATGTGTCATTGCACAGTGTATTGCCATTAGGACATCAAGCCAGCATGATTTATAAGCAATTTTAATTAATTTTCTGAGTCATTTCCTAAGGGCTTAATTCTGTAATCTTATTACCATGAGCCTAACATGCTATAGTAAGACTATGCTTTCTAATCTTCCTTTTGTTGTTAAATACAATCTCTGCTTTCGTTAGGAAACTCTTGAAATAAAGCAGGTTGCTCTTTTGCATGGTGAAATTTGTCTGTGTTCATTAGAAATTAGTACTAGAAATTATGTAGTCGAGTATATTAGTTCTTAATACAGAACTCATCACCTACTCATCTGCTTTATTCTTTTGCTATGGAATCATGCTAGAAGCAATTGAGGCTCCTACTTTAAAGAAGCTACATATCTAGAATTTTAGATATGGAGTAATCTCAGCCCTGTTTTATTTTACGTACCCAGAACCAAATCTTAATCCCATTTAACTCAGTGAAATCTGGGTTTCTTTTTACCCACTATAAGCAAATAAACTGTGCTCATGAAGATATGTACAGATTATGAAGAGCAGAATAGTGTGCTTTTACTGTTTGCTTTTTAGCCTCTGCTTTAAAAAAGGAAAATGATCAGTAGATGATTTGCTAAAAGCTAAATATCTTTGATCATTAGTATTTTTCCTGAGAATTTACACATGGTATTATATGGGTTAATTGTTTGGGGGTTGAGTTATATTTATCGTATCCCACTATCCATAAGAATTTTTCAGCTGCTTTACATTGTTCTGAGGGATCCTGATCTAATGGAATAATCAAAATTTTAAGTTACCAGGATATTTTATGTGATATAAGTTTTTAAAAATAATTTTAAAATCACAAATGCACAATATCATTACTTTGATTTGACTTTGAATATTGTAATTATTCCCTCAATATAATTTAATATGTTACTTAAAATATTAATTGCCACAGCATTGTCAAGTACAAGCATCATTTATGTTATAGAAATTACAGCACGAAATTTTACATAGGGGAAATAAACACATTTTTAACACAGAAGACTAGGGGAACTGAGTCAAGGCTCACAACACTTAGAAAGCAGGAAGGTCTCTTACTCATGAAGGAACACAGAGGTGTATGCTCTTATAAGAGCCCAGGGCAATAGAAAAGAAATATAAAATTGTTATATAATGATCACTAGCATTCCTCTGCCCTCCAGAGTGCCCTAAAGGATAAGTACAGAGCGAAGAAAGATGGCTTGTCTGCCCTATGAGCTTTACATCAGTTATGGGACAAGAAGAAATTCAGCTGTCATGTACGTCTTTGGATCTTTCTGCCACCATTTATTACAATTTTCCCAATATTATTCTGTTCTTGCATGCAGGAAAACTAGTTGACCATAAACCAGAAATTATTTTCATACTAAAATTTTACGTATTTCAGTCTTGAATAAGTTGAGTTAGGACATTAGGTTTTAACATGGAAGGTTTTCATTCTTTTTGTTTTGTTTTGTTATTGACAGTGTTATTGCAATTAAAATTGGCTGTGATATTTTGAAGTGATTGATTTCTCCATTTGCAAAAGCCATGCTTATACCTTCTTCCCCTTCATATGTGTTTGGATTATTCACAATGTGCAGACATAGATGAAGTGTAGTGCTCTTGTGAATATCAAAAGTGCATTAAGCATGCTAATGTAACAAGAGAGCACTTTGATAGTGTACAAATTGTTGCAAGGGTTCTAGCAGTACAAGTTGAAGAAAATGTTTTAAAGAATGACTTAAGTAATCTCATTATTAAAGGAAGGGAACACCTAATCTGTTTCTGTTCTCAAAAGATGAAAAGTGCAGAAATGAGCAGTAAAAATATCTTTCATAATGTCACTTTGCATCAACAGAGAATGGACATAATTATCTGAAAGAGGATTGTACCAAAAGCCTGTGATGCTGTTTTGCATCATGTTTAACTTTACCAGTAGTACCTTCTTATTCTTTTGGAGGTCTGACACCACCAGTTGTGAAACACAAAGAGGTGAGCTCCATCCAGCTCAGGTGAAATTACTGCCTACCCTCCCCTTCTCCTCAAAAATCACAATACAGAAATGAGAAATGAGAGATCCTGAAAGAGTCTTTAGGTCCTAAAGGAGAGGGCATTGAGGACAAGAGGAAAAAAAAAGATAATATAGATGTCAATTAAAGAGTAAAATTGCATTAAATTCTACTCAAAAAGCAGCAATTGTTTATTTGAAAAGGATGGTCTGGATGGATGTATACGGCTTACTAAGGGTGAGGAAAGTTATTAAACTTTTTCCTAAATTTCTTCCTCAGTAGTCACACAACTGCAGTATTTTTTGCCTAGGCAGGCTCCTTGCAACTCAGACTTCCTCTCACACATCTAATTTCTAGTGTCCACAATATCTTTTTTTCCTCTGATTTACATATTTCCTGTGGATTGAATGGTGAAATGGCAACAAATGAAGAATAGAAGAATGATTAGCAATGGCTTCACTGTATTTAAAAACAAATATTTTTAAAATAGATGTACAATTGCAAAAGACTTACAGCTACAATTCTGTCTTAAGAACTAATATACTCCACCACATAATTTCTAGTACTAATTTCTAATGAACACCCTACACCTCCTCAAATGACCTCTGACAATCAGTTTCTATTTTGTTCTGCGGAGCTCTAAAACATGTCAGACACAGTACAGTGTCATGGACTTTTCTGTGGAAATAAGAAATTGTGCCTTGTTCTTTAGGGTGGATTTGGCTCTCTTCCTTACATTGACATTAGAGACAAAAACCTCAGTGGACGTCAGTAGAGTCACACTGGTGCATAAGTACTATGAAACGGAAGAAAAACTGGGCCATAGTTTTTGTTTTGTATAGTGATCTGACATTTGAGAGTTGATATTTCTCATTGAAATACCTCCAGAAAAGGAATTTCCTTGGTAGTTTTCATTACCACAATAAAGAGCAGAGTTGATCTGCGGGGCAGCAAAGTACAGTTATAGAGAATTATAAACACGTGGAAATGGGTCAGTTTCCTGGACTCCAGGGAAAGCACACTGCAAAAAGAAGCTCTGAAAGCAGCGTCGAAATAATATTTTCTTCTTTGTAAAGGGGGACTTGTTTGAAGAAAAAGACAGTTATTGATTGTTTATTCTCTTGATACATTGAAGTCAAAAACATTAGCAGCCGACTCTGTTTAATGGAAAAATGGATATTTGTTCTTCTTCACGGAAAAACCAAGCAGCTGAGTACAGTAATTTCAAGTACTGCTCTGTTACAAAAGGGAAGAAGGGAGAACCTGTGTCTGGGAAATGGCTGTCTGAGTTCGATTAATGGCTCTATATGACCAGCCAGAGTTTACTTCATTAACTAGCAGTAACATTTCCCATGCCTTCAATTAACAGTGGTTTTACTTAATCTAATATTAGTTAAGACACGATATGATCAGAAAACATCATTGCCAGCCAAGTGTTCCTCAAACACAACTGATTTATCTCTTTGGCACCTCATTAAAATGCAAAATATATTGAAATTGATTTTCAGCACTTTCAGGCAGGAATGTTTGCAGTAATGTTAATTTGCAAATTTCCTCTTTTTTATATGTATTCTGTATGCTGTGGTTGCCATGTTCAGCCCAAGGCTATTTGTATTGTGCAGACAGAAAATGAAGAGCGAACATTTATTTCTCATATCTTTGCGAGGAACCTGAGGCGCATGAAGATATTTGTGCTGTAACAGGCACAGTCAATCTCTTCACTCCCTTTAGTCACTATATATCAACAGCAAACTCCCAGCTAGTCTTGCTGCAGCAATTAACCTGCCAGGGCTTTCTGCTGTCAGACTCAGTAATAATAAACTACCCCCAGTGAGAGATAGAGCTATAGATTCTCACCCTGCAACTTCCACAGTGGGTGAATTATTCAGAATCAGCATGATTAAAGAGATGACATGGTATTAGTTAAAAACACATACTTTTTTTTTCTCCCTGACTGAGATTTAAACCTATTACGGAATAACAGTGGAAGGAAATGGGCCTTTATCATCTATGCATAGGTCATGGAAAAGGGGTTTCTAGAAAAGTTGTTTATAATGCCTATAATTTCAAAAGTTTAAGGATAAAAATGTAAATAACAAAAGGGATAGCATAGTTAAATCATAAAGCATCTGTAAATCCAAAAACCAAATAAATCAGAGTAAAGAAGCATTAGGGACATAGAAACAAACATATTATTTTTGAAAAACATGTAATGTAGAATGTCCTTTTTTGAAGTGAAAGATGGCCTCACTATTCTTAATTTTTATTCAAGATTATTATACAGAGCCATCTAAAAAGCTATATTGAGAAACATGAATGGTGTCCCTTATTTATAATTTTCCCTTTAAAAAAATAAAAGAGAGAGAGAAGGGGAAAAGGTAGCATTGTTATAAATACTGTAATATGTTACCAACAAATCAATTGTTTGCATTTCCTGGTGCCAGGGCAGCACTGAAATGTTACACATGCATTGCAATTGAGTTTACTAAAACAAAGTAAAGGAAAAATGAACTTAGCTTACACACTTCTAATCCCATTAAAATCATAATTCATTTGCCAATTTCAGTTTACTCAGCCACCTGAAAACACATTCTTAACTAATGTGCCTAGTGATTCTCTGGAGAATAATCTCTCTAAAATGCAGGACTGGGCCTATGTGTTAGAAGTAGTGCTAAATCTAGTCAAATCCATATTCTGTGACTACTAGACCAATGTGAATTATATTATTTGTCACACTCATCTATATGAAATGGAACTAATCTGTTGATAGAGAAGAACAGACATAAATAAGAACCACTATTTTTGCTTATCCAGGCCTCCAATACAAGTAGGAATGAATTAAGCATGCATTCCATACTAATGCATTTTTTCTAAAATTAGGCAAAGTAAATGGTTAAAGAACACAGGTGGGCAAATTGCATACAAATGAAACTAATATCTACCCTACCGCATGCTGGTCAAAAGTAATATAACCTTCTGAATCTCAGCAATGACTAAGCTCATTTAAAATAAAATGGACTTGAAATTCAGTGGAGGAGGAAATGTTGATTTACCACTCTTCAGTATAGTTTAACTTTTACATATAGAAACTAATTAGTTGCTGTTTTCCATAGAAAGGAGAATGAATTTCATAGCATAAGACTCTGTACTGTAGTGATTGTACAAACTGATGTTCTAAAGATTGTGTTCTCTCTGCATATGTGATCATTTATGAAACTTATTTAAATCGGCCTTCTAAAGTATAGAAATCTACATAGAGAATTCAAATAGAGTTATAAGTTGTATTTTGAGTCTACAAATGGATGAAATAGACCATCATGAATCCCATATAACAACAAGAGCAAAATGTAGTTTTACCTATGTATTCTAAATTTTCCACTGTGCTAAAAATTAGGCAGAAATTAAAAAGGAGATCTCAAACTCTTAACTTCAAGGCACCTCATATTGTTACCAAAAATACTCACAGTGTTCTTTATTAGGAGCAATTTGTATTTCTCTGTTTTGCTAAAGTAGCCTACACTGTAATTTTGAAGTGTAATATTTCACACAGTTGAGGTACCACGAATATTGAGACTTCATGTGTTAAAGTTGATCAAAGACTTGGATGGATTACTTTTCAGGGAACTGACTATCACCAAATTTTATAAACTGAACATTTAAAGCTAGACATCTGAAAAATGAATTATATGTCTTATGTTTTAAATGTCGATGATATTAATCACATCAATAAAAATAACTTTATTGGTTACAAACTGGATCCTCTCATCCTTTTTGCATTTTTCCATGTATTCAGTGGAATAATTTTTGAAGTTATTTTCTTAATTAATAGGTTATGTTGTCCTTATCTTTCTCTCACTAAATTCAATGTGTTTTTTCTTTTTTGTCTCTTTCTATTTCAGAGATTTAGCAATGATCCAATAAAATAGTAGCTTGAGGGCAACAATGCCATCCAAAGGGCAATTAAATAAGCATTTAACACATAGTAGAAAAACCATGAGTTTGTCAATTCATTTTAAAATTTAGTGTTCTTCATTCAACAGTATGAAAAACACATATAGCTACAAAAATATGCTACTCTTCATTCCCATACATTTTAGAATATTATAAACTAAGATATATGCCTGAATTTTCATACTTCTCACAGATTAAAAAGTAATCATGTAAGATACATGGTAAATATTATCAAGTATTATGCAGGATTTTGTATTCCTATCCCATTAAAACTGTATGAAAACCAAACAAAAGCAAACAAACAAAAACCACAAAAAAAGCAAACACACACACAAGAAAACCCCACTTATCTTCTGACTTTGCCACAAAATTTCAGTTCATTTAAAATTCTCAATGTGCCAGGTAGACTGACAAACCCAGAGTGCTCACACTCTGGAAGAAATTGATTTTGACTTCCTGTGAAAAATTTGTTTTCTATAAAGGAGGTGTCAAAGCCTATCCAGAGCTATCTGGCTGGTGCTGTGTGACAGGTGAATGTTTCATTTCATTTTGTGACACTGATTAGATTCTGAGATTTTTCATCTATCCATGCTGCAAGCTGGATTCTTTTCTTCACAGTTAATAAAATATTCAGTGTAGTTTTGGACCTACTAGTGTGTTCCCTTTGGAAATGCAGAACAGTGGTAGTACTATATTATGATATGTTTAAGCTCTTTCTGGAAAACCTATCTCAAAATTAGAAGTCAAAATTCATGCTTAGTATTACTTTACTGAAAAGGGATAGACAGCAGTATGTCTTGAACTGAGGACTATGGAAAGAAAATGTACCACTTTTCTATAAAACTGCATATTGTATAGCCTCCTGACCACAGGAGAAATTACATTAAGAGTTGTGCTCTTTGTTTTTTTGAGGGAGGAAATACATTTTCTTTACTTTTAAAGGTCCCAAGAGCAGGGCAATAAAGGTTCTCTAATTTTTAATGCAATTTTTAATGCCACTTTTTTAAAGTTTTTTTTTATTTTAGAGTCATGTTTTAGAGTTCTTCATTCTTTCTTTTAAAATATACTGCAAACTTACTAACATCAATTTCAAAAGTGCTGTTCTCTTAATGTATTTACAATTTTCCATTATTTGTATTGCTTGGGGTTTTTTTTAAGTAGCTTTGAATTTATTTAGCAGATGCAGCCCTCACACTACTTTCAGGGTTTTTATCATCACACCATTTTCTATTCAATATTATCAACATCATCCCACTCATCACAATCTTGCCTGAATCAAAGGCAACTTGTTTCTTGTTGGTAGAAGCTTTGAATGAATAATTCATCTGGAAAAGCCTTCTATGTTGTACATTTCCAGAAGACAGAGCAATTCTCTTGTCAATCACAGTGGCTCTGTCAGTACTAAGTTCCATTCTGTATGTGCTCCAAATGTAAGGGGGATGACAAGCAGCTGAGATTACCAACTGTGTTAGTCCTGGCCATGCTTTTAGCTTTTCTTTGACAGAACATTCAAATTCAAGTCTCACTGTAACACTGCATTGAGAAATCAGTGTCAAAATTTCCTCTCTGTTCTCACCAATACAGTTTGGTTGAAAGCTCTGACATATATTGCAACCAAACTGGTCACAAGCTGCAGTTACTCATCTCCACATAGTTACATTTCATTTTGACTCCTGAGTTTCCTTATGCCTAGACAAGCTGAGTCTGGGCTCAGGCTGTCTCAGTATGAAGGCAAAGCTTCAACCAATAGTGCAGAAATCTTCATACATGAGGACCTCTATGCCTAAACATATCCCTACCTGACACAGGTTGCAGTCTAGTCTCTTGGAGGATGGACTCCTTGTCATTTCTCCAAAGATTAATCTTCAGAAGACTAGTTGTGACTAATTTATTGTAGTACAACCAGAAGCATAAAATTCTAGGAAGAGAAGTTATGCTGTAACAATCTTTCACTCTATAACAAACACAAACTTTGGAAGAGATACAATATTTCACTTCAAAGATGGAGGATATTAACATATTGTTTAAGTCCAAAAGTAGAGATTTTGAATGTACATGGGGATTTTTTAAATTTTTTTCACTTTCTTCTTAAATTGACCTGTGTCAATTTGAGAGAGGTACAGCTACAACAAAAATGTGAGCGACTGGCATTAACTTGATATAACTCTCTTCCCATCCACATTCTGAAATTCTGAAGAATTTCAAAGTCTCTATCTACACTAATGTCACTATAGGACACGAAAGAACACAAGCACACCACCGTTCTCAAGGTGAAGGAAGAAAAAGGGCAGTTTATTTTCTGACTCCAACATTTATAGTTTTCCAAAAGTGACAGCGGATTAGAGGGTGACAATGCCACCTAATACAGCATTAAAGCAGCAGATCTTTACAGCATGGATCTAACATTCAGACTGTAGATGTTTTACAAGGATTTTTTTCAGATTAGCTATAGTCTTATTCTGTGAGATGAACAGTCAATGGCACTTGCACCATTTTTGACATGCTTCTGATTTTGCTTTGTAGAAAAGTAACACTGTTCATGTAGTCCAAGACTAAAAGAAAATCAGTGGAAAGATTAGGAGATCTATTTTAAAACCATGTTCATGTTCTGAGCTAAAATGCTAATGTGCCATACAAAGCTACTACTTCTGAGAATATGAGTCTTAAAAGAATATGCAGGTGAAAAACAGATCTAAGACTTCTGAAGATTCATGAAGATGGATAACTGCCGGGTCTTTTATTTCTCCGATCACTTATAAATTTGCAAAACTCAATGTATAGATGTGGAATTGTTGTTTGCCTCTATGGAAGATAACATCATCCTTCAGGAAGAAATAAAGCCTTCAAATAAATAAATATTTCAATCTGTGGATATGTAATAACAGTGACCAATTCCATTTCTTAAAGCAATGACATTTCTAGCATGTACTCTTAACACTGAAATATATTTTAGATAGACTAGTACAATGTTCTGCAAAATTTTCCTTTAAAAGCCACTGTTGAGTATGAACATATTTAGTCTAATAACTAAAGTTGGTTTTCCCCTTTAGAACAGGGATTAAAGACGCCTTATTGTAAGAAACTTTTCTGACATAGGTAGTATAAGTTTCTGTAGTTGGCCTGATATGCAGGAAAGATGACGTGCTAGATATTTTGTTTGTAAGCAGCAAAAAAAAGGGTGGGTGAAATGGTGACTGGTGGCTTGGTCACAGTGACCATGCGATATTTGAGTTTCAAATTATTGGCAGTAGGAGAAAAACTGTCAGCAAACTTCAGCCTTTATCCCCAGGATATGGGGAGAGCTGAAGAAGGTCAATGTTACATGGGAATCTGTTTTGAAGGTATTGGGGCCCCCGAATGCTGGTCATTTTTAAAACCCGTCTCTTTAGACCATAGAAGCAGACAATCTGAAAATGTTGGAAATCAAGCATGTGGGGCAGAAGGCTGCCTTAGCTCAGTGGAAATCTTTTGCTAGAACTCAGGGAGAAATGGAAAGTGTATGGAGCAAGGACAGGTGACATAGGAAGGCTAAAGAGATGCTCTTCAATGCTGTAGGGAGAAAATTTGTGCAAGCAAAGGTCTAAAGGTTTACTGTTTGAGCTGACCAGTACTGTGAAGAACAATGAAAAGAGTTGTTTTTTAAATATATTAACAGAAGAAGGAGAACAGAGGTAACAGTGATCCATTACTCAAGGAGGTTGGTCACCAGAAAAATGGGACATAATTAACCAATGCCACTTCATGTCTTCTTGACTCTGCCTTTAATACCTTCAGTCTCTGCAGCCCTGTGTAGAAGAGTGATTGCAGACATAATAAACTCCCAGCTGACTCTGAACTTTCTGCTCCAGCTAGATGGACATTAATCTATGGGTCCAGATGGGATTAGTTCCAGTGTACTGAAAGATCTGGCAAATATCTTCATAGGATCTCAACATTTGTCAGCTGGTCTGAGGAGTCTGGAGAGGTTTGAGTGAATTGAAAGCTGGTAAATGTTGTCTCAGTTTCCATTAAGAGAATGAAGGAAGACCCTGGGAATTACAGGCCTGTCAGTCTCACTTGAGCACCTGGTAAAAAACCTGGTGAAGGTTTTTCTAGGAGTTACTGAGAAAACACTTGAGAAACAACAACTTCATTGGTCACAGCCGGCAAGAGTTCACATGGGGAAAGTCACAGAATTACAGTATCACAGAACAAGTAAGGTTGGAAGGCACCACAGCTGGCCATCTTGTCCAACCTCCCTACTCAAGCACAGAGTCATTCTAGAGCATGTGGCCAAGAATTGCACCCAGAAAGTTATTGAACATCCCCGGTGTGGGAAACTCCTCTCTGGAAAGTCAGTTTCAGTGGTCAGTCACCTGCACAGTAATGTTCTTCCTCATATTCAGACAGAACTTCTTACGCATCAGTTTCAGCCAAATGTCTTTTGTCTTATTGCTTGGCGCAACTGAGAGGAGCCTGGGTCCATCCCCAGCACCATCCCTTCAGATATTCGTATACAATTATGAGGTACACTCTCTGTCTTCTCTTCCCAAGGCTGAAAAGGCCCAGCTCCTTTAGTCAAGCGGCCTGACCCTGCTTCCATCTCATGTGTGTTTTCTGCTTTCACTTGAGGAATGACAGTTCTCCATTAATCCACAGGCATCTCTTGCCCATTTGGTTCAACTTCTTTCTCATCAGTCTGCCCTGTTCTTGAACCTGGAGGAAGCAATCCTTTTCCCTGCAGTGCCTGCCCTCAGGGGATTCTTTCAAGAAAATTCCCTGAAGAGATCCCTCAAGTTCTTTCTCCTGAAGTCCATGGTTGCAATCTTACTTGCTGCCTTGTTCATTCCTCACCCAATTTGAAACTCCACAATCTCATGATCACTACCCAGCCAAGGCTGCCCCCAACCTTCCCATCCCCTCAACACCTTCCCTGCTGGTTACTGTGAGGTCAAACAGCTACAATATTCCTTGTGGGATCCTCCACTGTCCATGACAGGGAGCTGTGATCAGTGCTTTTGAGGAACCTGCTGGGCTGTTCGTGCTTCAGCAGATGTCAGGGTAGTTAAAGTTTCCCACAAGAGTCAATGTTGGTGACCTTGAGGCTACTGCAAGCTGCCTGTAGAAGGCTTCATCCATAAATTTTCTGCTTTTATCCCAAACAAGGGAGAAGGCCTGTTGAAAAGCAAATTGAATGTTTTGAAACCAAATCCTGAGTAATTGCTGGCTTAAATAATGGCATATATCTTCTAATTTTCTGATTCTCCATGCCAGCTGATTCCCTCCAAAAGTATTGTGTTCCTTTATGACTCAAAAATGTCATGCTTGTTTGTTATTTTTCTTCTTGATGGTATCCAAATAGCAAGCTGCTTGATGGTTATTCAAAAATTATGATGTGGAAGTGACTGAAAATTTTCTTAACTAATTTCTCTCTACACAAGTCTCTTCCTCTATCAGGAAGAGAGAATAAGGCAGAATATTTCTCTCTCTACAGCACCAAATACCTGCCTTGTGGTATCTTTTTACAGGTGTTGTTTTATAGAAAAAGTAAATTTGAAGATCCCCTTATTGCTACCATGTTTTTCTTTAATGGGCTTGTTTAGGTACAGCTATGTCTAAATGGAGAGGGAGTCAAAATACCTGCCTAATAATAGTGGTTATATTACTGCTGAGTTGCTACATAGCCTTGGGCCAGTCTTTAAACTTCAAAGAACATTAATTTTATTCTCATTTCCTAAGAAGAACCATAGAAAATATCTTTAAGATAAGATACTGCAATGATTGATGATAAAGAGAGAAGATAGATGTAGAACAATTATGTTTGAACTTCTAAGTGACACTTAATTGATGTGTTATTATCCATCAAGACATTATAATTATTTAAAGAACTGCTTATTCACTTTTGTCCCAAGTCCACAATGCAGAAAGTAATAGAAAAATCAATGCTCATTAGCCACAAATACAACAATCCATCAACAAATTAATTAAGTGTTAATTTGTAAGCACTTGTCCTAATGTTCAAGCCTAGACAGCCTTTTTGGAAAGTTTCTTTTCTTAACTGAGCTTACACAATATGTAAGAAGAAAATGTGCCACAGGAAATATTTCTGTTCAAAAGCAAATCTTATGTGCTGGATTAAAAAAATATATATACTTTAAATATTATAAAACAAATTAGTTTTTCAATTTATTCAAAACCTACTTCCCTCTCTATGGAGCTCAGACTTGCAATTTTTATACATGATCACGTAATTCTGCTATTAAATTTTCGTTAAAAACATGCATGATGAAGAATTAGTATTCTATTTTTGCTAGAGTTTGACAAAATGTCAAAAACCTCATGCCTTTAATTTTGTATGCAGTGCTTTTATTTCTAGTACATTTGTATGGAGAAGCTCATCAATTTGGAATTATGATTTGTTCCTAGAGAATAGTGATGCCAGCTCATTGCCTTTTTATAGTTACCTCCAAATCATTAGAAAACAGTGTTTTAAAGGGGGTATACAACATTTTAAATTTATTAAAGGTTCATGATGACGTGGTAGTTAGTGAGCAATTTTAACCATGTGTTGCCCTATGTCTTTTTATATATATTTCATAATTAATGAAATACTTTTTAAATGCCTTTATGCCATAAAGTAGCTTCAAAAGATGCTTACATCTGGATAAATAACCACACAAGTTACTGGTGCATGCGTAGCTTTATCAATATTGTGGCTGTAGCATTCATTTTAACAGGTCATATATTAAGAGACTAGAGAAAGAATCTTCCTAGTTATCTGTAGTATAGATGTCAGTATTGTTAATTTATAACTTACTGCACAGTTTTTTCTACTGTTCGTCTTGTTCTGAGACCTAATGACAATAAATTAATGCCTTTAATATGTACAATAATTAAAGTTCACTAACTTAGATATCCGAAAGAACCATTTAGAGGGCAGTGGACATACAGCTCTGGTCAATATCAGAGCCTCTTGAACTAAGCTACTTCAAAAAAGGACTTTTTCATTATCACTAAAATTATAAAACACAGATTCTAAGCAAAGT